>NW_024512432.1:1455997-1725941 GCF_017590135.1 Pyrgilauda ruficollis
TTCTTCGTCTCTTGCAAGCCGCCGCGGTCTCCGTCTCCCGGCCGCGAAGAAGCGGCTTCGACGCGCACAGAGCACCGTGCCGGTGGTGGTGCGCTCCGGGGCGCTGCTTCTGCCGAACGATGCCCGGCAGCGGCACTTAACCTTCGGACAGCTCCGCATCTCTGTATTCTGCTTCTCTCCCCTTCTGCATCTTAGCCAAAAGCTTTTCCACTACCTCTAGCGAGGAAATCGTGTGCCTGCACAGCACACGTCGCCTGATAGTGCACTAGCAGTTCACGAGTTCTTTGCATCTCAGAGCGTAATGAGATGAGAGAGATTATGCTCTGCGGGCTGCAGGAGAACTAGCAGCAAGCGCAGAAAAGGTGTCCAAGAATACCTTCCATTCGATTGCTAATTTGGGGGGCAGGCGAGCGGCAGATCTCCGTCCTCTAGCAGTTAGACAGCAGCGCACACAGTCCGGGTGTTGTGCGGCTTCGTTCTTCGCCTCCTGCAAGCCGCCGCGGTCTCCGTCTTCCTGCCGCGAAGAAGCGGCTTCGAAGCGCACAGAGCACCGTGCCGGTGGCGGTGCGCTCCGGGGCGCTGCTTCTGCCGAACTACGCCCGGCAGCCGCACTTAACCTTCGGACAGCTCCACATCTCCGTATTCTGCTTCTCTCCCCTTCTGCATCTTAGCCAAAAGCTTTTCCACTACCTCTAGCGAGGAAATCGTGTGCCTGCACAGCACACTTCGCCCGATAGTGCACTAGCAGTTCACGAGTTCTTTGCATCTCAGAGAGTAAAGTGAAGAGCAAGATTATGCTCTGCGGGCTGCAGGAGAACTAGCAGCAAGCGCAGAAAAGGTGTCCAAGAATACCTTCCATTCGATTGCTAATGATAATTTGGTGGGCAGGCGAGCGGCAGATCACCGTCCTCTAGCAGTTAGACAGCAGCGCACACAGTCCGGGTGTAGTGCGGCTTCGTTCTTCGCCTTGCATGAGCAGCTTCCCATGCTACAGCCGTCCTGATGTGCAAAGCTGTGTTTCTGTTTCCAGATCTCTATGAATGTTGTTGTAAATTATGCCCAGTACAAAGCACGTGCCCACAAGGTGAGCATCAAAACTCTTCTCTCTCCTGGCCTGCAGCACATGCACATCCTAACTTAGGCTTCTGCTGAAACACCCAGCCCTCTTCCCTGAGGGCTTCCAGACCCATTGCTGACACTTTACACATGTTGCATTCAATTATAATCACTTTTCACTGCCAGTCCGTGACTCTCAGCCCAGCTTCAGAGCACAGCCTGGAGCTGTTAACCTGCATCCAGTTGGTAATTTCTTACCTGCCTTTCACAGACTGAACATAACCATGGAAGTACTTGTAGCAAGCAAACATGTACAGGATACCTCAAAAGAAAGCTAATTCTAAGAAAGAAAATACTAGTATGGTGGGGGAAACAGTCAGAAAACTAAAAAATGAGGATTGTAGACAGTTAACCACTCTAGTTATGTTTTTTAGTTATATTGCTTTGGGAATTTTTACAGCTACCCATAACTTGGGAAGTTACCTTGGGAAAGAATCATTCAAAAGAGATGTATGTATCCTTACACAGTCAGTGCAAGAGGCTCTCTGTATGGGTTTACAGATAGGGGTGGATGTAGGACTGCCCGAAAATATCCAAAAGCATTCCTTCAAAGGGACATCTCAGGAACTGAACAATCCCTCCCAGTTTGGTGATTATCCCAGAAACAGGATAGTGGGTTGAAGCACTGTGACTTGACCCGGCTCTGTCATTTTGTATTATTATGGCAGTTTGTGCTAAGGGGGGGGGGGGGGGGGGGGGTTGGTTTCTTAGTTCCTTGTTAATTACATTCGTTTCTTTTTTTCGGAAAAATATTGGAGTGATAATTAGGCCACACATCATGTGTGGTTGGATAAATACTAGTTACATGTTGAGAAAGGGGGCAGAAAATTGTATCTAATGAAAGGAACTGGTGCCAAATAGTATAGAGATTTGCGTTTGTCTTGGATAAATGCCGTGCGTTCACCTCGGCTGCAGGAGGAGGTCGTACGGAGCGCAGCGCGCCCTCGCAGCTCTGACAGAGGCTGGGGACCCTTCTGCTGGCAAACAGGTCACCAGCTCGGCTCTGGGTAGCTGTGCAGTGGCTGTTCTGCAAGCAGTATCTTTGGGCATGTTCGAGTTGAGGTGTCAGTTCTTGTGCTTGGTACACAGCTGAGGTCTGCTGTTCTCAGCCGTGGGCTGCAGTCAGGCACAAGGCCTCTGGGCTGGGATGAGGGCTGGCTACCTAGGAACAGGAATATATGGGACAAAAGCCTGGTGTTTCTGCTGTGAGCGCCTGGTTTTGGTGGGGCCTTTGGGTGAGTCTGGCCCCCAGGGCAGCACCACAGTTGGCATGAGGGAACTCACTGAGCCATGTGAGCAGGTGTCTGGAAACTCAGCATGTTGTGAATTCTGTGTGGAATTTCTTGTGCTTGTGCATCACTGAACTGGAGCAACATGAGGCAGTGCCTGGTAGGATGAAATGGGAGGCGTTGGGGTGTGCCAGACAGTCCCGTGGAGTTCAATATGGTGACTTCTGACCTAGTGGGAAGCTTGATACTTTGGCTTAATGGATAACTTAGGCAGCAGCTTGATACATTCTAAGTCCAAAGTTGTAAAAATGAGGAAGTGCTGGATGTTGCAGTTAAGAAAATTGATAATTACATCAGTGAGCTGTCTGGCTAAGGGACTTAGCAAAAATGTCTTGAGCCCTCAATTTCAAAATTGCTGACTTTTTCTCCCTGAATTTCAAAAGTACAACAGTGGAAGCAAGTTGAATTGCTGTCTGTCTCCTTGCATTTCTCTTGAGCAGATAGAAGGTACTTAAAAAGAATTTTTAGTGGGTTTTCCTTTGCTTTAAATCATGCCTTAAATGTTAGGTCTTATGGTGATCAAGTAATTACCACACACAGTACATGTGTGGTAGGAAAAGCTGTCCAGTTTGTTTATACCCGAAATCTGCACTGGGCCCTTCTCTGTGTCTGTAGAGCCAGGTTTCCTTGTGCCAGCTCGAGTGAGGGCAGAGCCACCCAGTCCTGTTTGGAGCAATTAGAAAAGTTGCCGTTCTCCAATCAAAGAGAGGTATTAGCAAAATGAATGGGAGTAATTAAATCTAATTTAGTCATGTAAATGAGTTTAATTAAAAGAAATCTACCCTTTAATAACTTGAGGGGGAAAGGCGCTCCACACGGAGTTTGGAGTTTGGTTAAGCTAACAAGACACAATAGCTGAGCTGATGAGCCATTGCTGTTGTCACCTGCCGTGTGCCCGGAGGGCTCGGGGGGCCAAGGCCTTGGGGCGGGCACCCCAGGAGTGACGGCTCTTCCTTTGGCCTTGGACTCCCCCCTGCTGACATTTGTCGTACTTGAAGAATTTGTGGAGAAAATCCTCCAGTGATTTTTGGTAAGAACTGGCACATGGGTTGAGGTATGGCATCTTGGGAAAAGAATCCTTGAGCTGCTTAGCTGCTCCCCTGTGTTGCGTCCTACAAGACCTTTTTGTTTGAAGCCGTATTAATTCCTTAAATATCTAGTCATTGGCAATAAGCTTTTACTGCTTACAGATGAAGCCAAAGTAGAGGAGCAGTGTGGGGAGTGGTGCCAGGGGAGCTCCCAGTTGTCCAGGAGTAGTGGCTGTGTGAGCCATGTGCCTCCTTCCTGGCAGCCTGACCTTATTTTTCCATCACTTGGAAGGTGCTGCTGCTGAGGGGTATCATTTGAGGCCCTTCCTGACAGGGGAGTCGGGTGTGGCCATGGGATGTTGTGGGGCAGGACAGGGCCACAGAGGTGAGGATGGCCACAGGGGGAAGAGTTCTGCTCCCAGTGGGGTGTCATCTTCCTCCTTGGAGAGTAGCAGTCCATCCCCTACAAGCCGTTTCTGAGTGTATCACTTGGGGCTTTGACCTTTATTCCTTGTGGTGAATTGGAAGTAATTTTACTTGCCATTTCACTGTGCAGTGCCTCACTGCTGGCAGGACTGTGGTGGAGTTGTTTGTTCCTCTCAGTATAACAAGGGGACTGACAAAGAGGACTGAGGCCTTGTGCTTTCCACCTGGGAAATGCCAAGGTGTGTTAGAGCGTCAGGGAGGGCTGGGGCTGATAAACGCCGGACAAATGCCGGATGCTAAGTGCCATGGAGGCTGCTCAGAAGGCAGGTGGCCCTCTTCTCCCATCTGGGATTCCTGAGCATTACAGAGTGCATGCTGAGTGGCTGCCGAGGGCCTTGCAGCTTGGGAACTGGGCCTCCTGTCTGGCCAGGACACAGCAGCCTGCCACATCCACTTCCTCTGGAAACAAATAATTCTGGTGAATCGTTCCTTCAGAGTCATCGGTGCTGTCTGTGTGTCTTCAGGGACTGTGATTCAAAGGCCAGAGGCAAGTTAGAAAAATGAATCCAAACAGCAGCTGCAGGGAGCTGAGCAGAGGTAGGGAAGAGGGGCAGGGGCCGGTTTCAGCTCCCTACCCACATCCAGTTTGCTAAGATTCACTGAGATTGTTGAAATGACCTGTTTTTTTGTTCTTGCCCTGTCCGAAGCACGGTGTGCACGGTACGGAGCTGTCTTGGTTGAGTGTTCCTCAGGGGTGTGGGCGGGTGTGCTGGAAGGGCTGCATCAGACAGGCTTCTTGGGAAAACCCCTGAGAGCGGCAGCTCCCATCAGCACAGCTGGCAAGTTCTTCCATTCCAGAGGCTTGCAGATTTGTGCGTTTGTTTTTGTGACTTAATTTAAACCAGTTGGGACATGTTTGGCCATCGGTTTTTGTTACCCCTTGCCTGTTGAGGAGCCCTGGCTAAACAATATTCTTATGGCTTTTTGTAGAGCGGTTGTCTTGTGCTTAGTGTCACTGCGTCACCCTGGTAATGTGCACGGTGTGGAGGGACTTTATATGTAGATCAGTTGTGTACATAAAGAATATTTCAGTAAGCCCAAATGTATGTATCAGATCCAACTATAGCCATTAAGTGATCTTTAAATTTGTCCTTTGAATGTAGCTTTTTGACAACAGTTGGCAACTGCGCCATCTTATCGTATGTTTTCTCTTTCATGGTCTTTCAATTTTCTGAAAGTAGTCTCTCTCATAAAACACTTCATTTCTTCTTCAATAATAGTGAGCATTCTGCAGCTGGAATTTCAAGTGCTGGCTTAGATCAGCATGTACATTTTGATGGGATGAAGCAGCTTCTAGAGAGTTAGTGTGTGATTTTAAAAACCAGTGCTTGGGTTCAGCTCCACTCCTGATGCTGTCTGCTGGATTTCCTTTCCCTTACAGGCAAACCCTTGTCCAGGTGGACACTTCCACCACCTAAATCCCCTCCCAGCCAGCTGCAGAGACTCTCTTTAAAGCAAAGAAAATTAAATACTTAAAAATCTAAAAGTCATGATTTGGGTTGAGCAAGATGGAGAGTGGTTGCTATTGGAGGTGCTCACAAAAAAAAAAAAAAAATTACTGAATTTGGATTCCTCCCTTCCTCCCCTTCCCTTTGATACCTCTTCTCTGGTATCAAAGCAGTTTTTTAAAAATTGCTGTTTTGAGGACTAAATTAAATTCAGACAGCTTTGTTAATGATACCCTGCACTGGTTATTTGCTTTGACTTGGGTGAAATTAAAACTTCTTTTCTCTGCAAATTACTTGCTTCTTCAGGGTTTTGTCCAAGCTGGTTCATCAGCACAGCAAAAGCAGTTTGAGCTGTCATGGCTCCACGGGATTTACTCAGGTTTGCCAGCCTGATAGAAATCAGCCAAGCCATCAAGTAAAATTAAAATAAAAACTTGGGAACCAAGGTACGGGAATCAGTTGCTAGGAAGACTTGTCTGAGGGCTAAGCTGTGGGACTCAGCAGGCTTTTGTAGGCACGTGCTGCATGGTGCATTGATCTCATCCTGTTCTGGTGACTGGATTGGTGTTGGAAACGCTGGGGCAGTGCTCTGCAGCACCCAAGGAGCTGCAGAAAGGGGCTTTGCCAAAAGTACCTGGAAACTGTGTGGAAATGTGCGTGGACATTTCCTCTCGCTTGTGTCCATCCTGGGCTCTTTGCCAGACCCTCAACAGCCCAAGAGCAGAACACGCCCAGGCTCTGCAGGTGGTGTCTGCTGCAGGGCTCAGTGCTGCCACTGATGTTGTTTCTCTGAGGTATCCTCCATCCCGGGCAGCAGTGCCTGCAGCTGCCCTGGGCAGAGCTGCCCCTGGATGCTGTAGGGTGTGGGAGCTGCCCTGGGCTGCTCCAGGAGCAGCCATCACTGTGGGTACAGGGATGGATAGTCACTGGCTTTGGCTCTGCCGCTTCTGAGAGCTGCCTCCTTCCTCCCAGCTGCTGAGTGCTTCTTTCGGGCACCACGTGTGTGTAAAGGCAGAGCTGGACAGTGATGGCAGCAGCAACAGAAGGCTATAAAATGAGACTGAAGCAGGAAATGCTATTTCTGTAGTTGCTGGGGGGAAAAAGTCAAATTGCTGTTATTTACACCTGCTGTAATAGGGATTAAAACCCATAATGAACTGCACTACTCTGGATTGACACCAGAGAGCAAAATTTATCCTGCTAACTGGGTGTCCCTCAGATTCCATCAGACTGTGCTGGCTCGCTGATGCTAGAGGGCTCTGAGCTGTGCTGCTGTTCCTCAGCCTGTGCATTGCCTGCCTGACCCTGAGGCTGCCGGAGCCCTGCAGGTCCCTGCTCGGGGCCAGGGCTGTGCACGGCGGGCTGGGGGAGGCTGGCACAGGCAGGCAGGTACCCTCCTGTGTGCTCGCAGGACGTGTGGGCCCATCCGTCACATCTCTGGGGAGGCTGGGGTTTGTAAGTGAGCCCTGCTCCCGCTCTTGCCATTCCCCAAGACATCGTGGAGCAGTGTGCTGGAGCGGAGGATGTTTAATTGAGCACGGCTGTATCCGAGTGTGTTCGGGGTGCAGAACATCCCTGTGTACGAACAGCGTTTGTGTGTTAATGTGCTTTTCCTTCATGCAGGCCTGGTTCCATTAGGAAGGGAGGCATTGTGTAATATAATAGACATGATTAACTTTAATTGCACTTCTTTGTTGGGAAAATAGACATGTAATTAAAAACCTGACATGCGTTGTACTTTTTTTCTCCAACAATTTACTTGCTGGCATGTCTTCAAGCAGATATTCCACAAGGCCCTTACCACTTACTCATGCACGTCTCCACAAGTCCAACTCCTGTCTTTCCGAAACCCCGGTGTCTGATGCCCAGACTGAACTGGATAGTTAATATATCCTATCTAGCTGGTCATTCCCTTCTTTCCCAAGAGAAAAAGAGCTGCAGGTCTTAAAATGCTGCTCATTTTGTGGGATTATTTGGGATATTGCTTTACTGGAAAATGAGATGCTGTTTACCTTCTCACTGCTGAGGAACATTCCCAGTTCTTGCTCAGAGTCTTGAGCCCGCAGAAGGTTAGGCATGGCTTAGGCCAGGCTTCAGTTGTACCAGCTAAATCATAATTCTGGTTTGTCTGGAGTCCAGACCCCTTTTCCAGAGTCACTTCTGTGTATGCTGCAAAAATCTTTGGGGGCTTCTTAGTGCCATTCTTATTTCCCAGGAAAAAAAGGGGAAGTTCAGATAGCCCCAGCCAGACAGCATTACCCACGGCTGATTTTAGCCCTCTGGCAGAGTCCTTTCCCTTTGGGAATTCCTGTCTGTTTTTCCTGCTCAGGTCCCCAAGACAGGGCTGAGTTACTGAACTGTTGTACCCTGGCTCCATGCTGTGGAGCAATATGGGTCCCTTTGCCTGGCAGCACAAGGACACAGGTGAAAACCTGAGATGCTCTCACCTACCAACACCTCTGGGTGGGTGCAGAGCGCTGCGCAGCCTTACAGGGGCAGATGAACAGACACCTGGCACCCAAGTTGTACAGCATGGTTAAACACTTTGGCTGTGCTCCGGGGTTGTAACTTTGTGCCAGGGACACTGCTCACACAGGGCAAACTCCAGCAGAGATCCCCCAGGAGAGCTTGGCAAACGTGTGGGCCTCTGTGTTCCTTTAGCTGGGCTGCACTGTCGTCTCAACAAAATTCCTGCTGTCCTGGAAGACACTGTTGCTGTGCTGATGATTTGTGCTCAGCTGTTCCCAGCCTCTGGGAAGGTGGGGTTTTATGGACCCCTCATTCCATTTGTTCTGTTTATCTCTGCTGCACTTTATTTTGTCCATCTTTCCATGGTCTGTGTTGTTTTCTGGTTCTTTTATTGTCATTATTCAAAACATGAATAGAAGTGAATATCCTCTAAGTTATGAATGTAATCAATTTTGAGTCTTTAATTGTAATTTTTTTTCCATAAAATTCTTTTAATTTAGTCTAATATAATGGCACATCAAGCAGTAATGGGTACATTAAATTGAATCATGATGTTCATATACACATTTTATGACACAATCAAATATCCCAATGCATTAATTCATGTCAATCAGTTAATAAAATCAAATAGGAAACATTTCTCTAGTGCTGTTAACTGCGTTTCTCCCATTTGGAGGGTGACAAGATGGTGAGGGCCTCTATATCTTGCCTAGTTCGTGTTTTCTTGGCTGTGTTGGAGTCAATATATTTACTTACTTGGTGAGTACAAATCGTGTCAGTTCCCGTGGCCCCCACCAGAATCCAGCAATGGGAAGCACAAGGCCCCACCTTTACCTTGTGCTACCTCAGTTCTGTTGGTACAGTCCTGTCCCCAGAGACTCCCCTAAATAAGAAAGGAATATCAGCTGTGAACTTGGAGGATAACTTCTCTTTAAAGATGTCTTCCCTTCTGATGTTGGCATTCAAGGACAAAGAGCTGCAACGAGTTTACTGCACGCTCTTGTGAGGAAGCAGAAAAGGAAATATCTTTCCTTAGCGGTTGGCATTGGAGCCAGCAGTTTTTTGGACTTCTCATCTGCTGCGTTTCCAGGGTGGGTGCCAGCTGGACTGCAGATAGTGCTGAACCTGCAGTAGGTCTCTTTCCCTCCTGCACTTGTAAGCACAAGCTTGCTTTCTAGTAACCCTGTTCCTTTGCCTTCCTAATAGCTTTCTGGCAGGTGTTTTACTTTCGGTGTACAGTGCTGGATGGAAAGTGGACCTTTTGTGCAGCAGTTACTCAGCATGCATCTAAAGGGGACTGTAACAAAGGCAGTGAGATGTAAGCCTTATGGGCTCTCCACATCCTGGGCTGGGGCAGTAGAATGTAGGTGGTAGCAGCTCTTCCTTCTTGTATAAAGAAAGGACTCGTGTCGATAAGAAGCTGAGTAGCTGAATTAATTGTGCCTGGATACCCCAGCAAGTGTTCCTGAAATGACACTCCCAGCCAACACGTGGATAGGGTTTGCTGGAGCTATTTCCTCTATGATGCTTAAAAAGTTTATTTCTTTGGGTTTTATTTTCCTTTGTTTTATGCTTACGTGCTGGGCTTCTAAACATGTTTTCTGATCTCAGAGTGAGAGCTGTGATGTGGCACCCAAAAGGGCGGATTTCTGGCTCTAGAGAAAGGGTCTGGCTGTGATTTTATGATTTTATCAAAAGTTCAGTCTCTTCATTACAGAGCTTTGAGCAAAGGCTGGAGATGTGCACAGCGGCTAACCTGAACCCTGGCGGCTCAGTGTTCACCAGGGCAGTTGAGTCCCAGAAGTCAGGGGTGGGGTTGTAGGGATGTGTTTAACTCGGTGACATGGGTTGGAGAGAACTCTCCATCAGCTGGCCGTTCACTGCCCTCTGGCTCCTTGTTCCCTCATAATACTGTGTGTCACAGACACCATTGGTGTGGGGAAGAAAGCGCTGGTGTCTGCACCCTGTCTGTCCATGGTGGTGAACAGCAGAGTGTCAGGGCATCTCTCAAACGTGCCAGGCACAAGCTGTGCCTGAGGGCTGGAACAGATGCTTTGGGGCAAGGCTTGTGCCCAGTGCCTGAACCCTCTGTGGAATTAGAACCTGGCCAGGCTCACTGGCAAGGATTTGTGAAGAGGACATCTATTGCTTGCTGCTTATTTCTGCCTGACTTGTCACTGGAGTTTGGCTCAAGGTGTGCTGAGCTCGGATTGCTGCTCTTCAGTACCTCTGATGTTGTTAGTAAGGAGTAGCCACTGTGGAAATGCAAATGAGAGTGGAATTGGGAGGTGAAAATAAGCAAAGCCTGAGACTTACCAAGGACAGGGAATGTTAAAGGCAGCTGTGATAGTGCGGGGTGTGAAATATCTGTAAGCACACAGCGTTTGGACACCCGTTTTTCTGCTGAGTGGGTTGAAATCCTCCAAGCCCTTGTGTTTTGATATCATCTGATATTATGGTTGGTTTGAGAACAATGAGGAATGACAGCATCATGCATCTGGATCCATGTGAGTGTGTGTGAGGGAAGGGAAGGGCCGGGCTGCACTGGTGGGTTGGCAGAAGCGAGGGGGTTCTCTGCTGTGCCCAGCAGTCCCCAGCGAGTATTTGCTTTTTTCCCCTTCCCTCCCCATAACATTATATGAGAGAAGGGTTTTTAGGAATGTTGATCTACAGCGTAGGTGGAAGCACCAGACTGAGCTCAAACACTGACCCATGACAGTCACCCTGCTCTGTGCTGTGCCTGTCGGGGTAAAGGTGCTTTCAGAGCAGGATAAAATTCCTTCTGAATAAATAGTTTTGACATTTCCTTCCCTGTATAGTGCCTATGAGGAATGGTACCAGTGACATCTTGGTAGGGACAGCTCTGTTAGGCCGTTTCATGGCCCTGTGGTGTCCCTGGAGTCATGTTGTCTGTGGGAAGGAATCAGCACCTCTCAGACGTGTCTGTAGGCTGATGGCTCAGCGCATTTCCCAGGTCCGCTCTGCCTGATGCAGGAGAAGATGTTTAGTCAGCAGAAACAGAGCACAGTTCATGGGCTGTTGGCGTTTTATTCCATGCGCCACGGTATTTGTTTGCAGGATTGTCACAAACCCAACAAATCTGTTGGAGGTGCCCGCTGTCAGAGGGCGTTTCAGAACTGTCTGTTTCTGTACAGCTGGGATTGTGTTCCGTGCTCCACTCTACCTCTGTGCTGGAGTGGTGTGGGGGGACCCTTGAGAAGGGCTCAGATATCCTTCGCTAGAGAGCCAAACTGGTTTCCCTGTTAGGAGAGAAACTTGAAGCCTGGGAGGAAGAGTGGCAGGTGGAAGGGGCTGAGGGACAGGCCTGGGGCAGTGCTAGGACTGGGTGGGATTTTGGAGAACACAACCAAGAGCAGGCAGTGAAAGCCCTCTAGGCTGAAGCTGCAGGGAGAAATTCAGTTTAGGGAAGGAGGTTCCTTGTTTTATTTGTCCAGGTAACATTGCGGGTGTGTAAGTAAGAGATGGTCCAAGGCGTTGGGTAAACCCTGAGACCAAGCAAAGTCAGGCTGTTCTGAAAGCAGGTGCTGCTGCTGCCGACGTTGAAAACTCATGAGGAGGGACCAGGGTTGGGGGGAGGGAACAGAATTGCTGCATAAGAGGTCTCTGTTTCTCCATCCCCATTGCAACGTCCCAGCCTGTCCAGGGTGGAGGCAGGATGGATCCCAGGAGACCTGGAGGGAGGAATGTAGAAAGGGAACAAGTGTCTGCGTGGGGCAGGAGGGCTGGGAGGTCCCTGCTCTCGGAAGTCTCTTTTCAGAGCACAGACAGATGCCACTGGGTTTGTGCTGCATGCGTTTTGGAGTCCAATTCCCAGCTAAGGCTCCCCTTGGCAATGGAGTGGAGGGTTGTGGAGGCAGGAATAGCAGTTCTCCCACATCTATGGAGCAGATAAACAGCTGCCATGGGGGCTGGGCAGAGCTTTTTGCCTCAGGCTCGGACCCATCAGGCATTTTGTGGGAGCGTGCCAGCATCCACATTTGACAAGGCAGTGGGTTGAGGTGCTTTCCCTTCCTGGCTGTCCCTCCCCACTGCCCCTGGACTTAAAATATTTAAGGAGCCGCATTGCCCTCCCTGGGCAGCTTGAAAAGGCAGAGATGGGTTTGTTGGCAGTGGCGGTGCCAGGAACAAGACATGGCCCTGCAGGCCATCCCCTCAGGTTCCAGCGGCTCCATTCGGGGCCCTGGGTCTGACTACAGCCCCACGGCAGCTGGAGTGGCTGGGAGCAGAGCACAGCATTGCACCTCTGGCTCTGACAGCCCTGTCAGCCCCTCTCCAGGTGTGCAAGGGAGCCTGGCTGTGACAGGTCTGTCAGTCCATCTCCGGGTGTGCAAGGGGAGCCCTTTTAAAGGAAAGTCTGCCCTGAGATGCAAAGTGCATATCCATTTCTGCCTCCAACCCAAATTCACATCCTGTGGGGTGGCTGCAGCAGGAGAATGGGCCCATCTTCTCTCCCCTTCTGTGGTCTCCAAGAGCAGCATTTCCTTTCTCCTGCTTTCACCTCTGGCAGTGAGGACTGTGAGTAGGCACTACACAGAGCTCTGGTGGCTCGGGCTTTGGGAACCAAGGACTGGAGCACTCCTCTTGGTGTTTGCCTTGCAGCATTGCAGAGGCTTTGAGCTGATGGAGAAAGAATATTGTGATTAATAGGTGCTTACTGTGTGCCGTCTTTTCTACCTTCCAGCTCACCTTGAGATCGTGAAGACCAAACTGAAAAGGTTTCAGAGACAATCCCCTCCTTCTTTCTTTCTTTCTTGGCATGGCATGGCATTATGGCTGTCATTTGTGCAGTGGTAGATAAAGTTACTATCAAGGCTGTAAGATCATTGAGGCACAACCTCCAGGACCATCATTTCTCTGTAGACTGAAGCTGAGGTTCCTCTTGTCTCAGTTCAAACCTCCAACTTCTTGGCGTGATTAGCACATGTTCTTTGTTGTTAAAATCTGTGGCTTACCAGGAAAGAAGCCAACCCGAGGCACTCTGGATCCATACCTTCTGTGTTTGCACTGAAATGCCTTTAGGACAAAACTAGTTATTTTCTAAGAAGTATCTGTGAAAATAGTTGAGGAAAAAATTGAAATGATGTGCCCTGGAAAGAAAGAGATGAGGTGAGGGGTTCCAGCCTAGATGCAGGGTCTTTGTGTAGGCCTTTCCATTCTGTCTCTGGCTTCCTGTGAAGAGCAGGATCCCTTGGCCCCAAAGTTAGGGAGCGTTTCCCTTACAGTATCCATCATGGGGTGTGTGTGTGTGGAATGCTGAGGAAGGAGGGGCATCTCCAAAGACATCACTAATGAAAATATTCGTTCTAAGTGAGAGAAAGGGTTCTAATCAGTCTGCCTCATTTTAGGTTATTAATGTAATTGAAAACACAATCTACCTAAATCATGTAAATTATATGCAGGGTGAGGATTTTTTTCTGCTATCATAATGATAATCTAAATAAAATGTGGGTTGTAAGTGGAGTTGTGAAAGACTGGATCTGAGATTAATATGAAATGCAAAGATTAAAAAAAGATACGCGTAGTGTAAAGCTGCAACTCTGCTTTTATGACATTTGAAACCCTGATTTATGACCATTGTAACCAGGTTTTTAACTGTATGGAAAATGGAATGAGGTTAAACTTCTTCCTATTAGCATTAGAGTTACAATCACAACACATTACAACGGACTAATAAATGTGACTTTTTGAGTAATGAAATTGCCATCAAGGCCCCGTTAAGTGGAATGAGGTTGTAATTGGAGTTGGGCTGTACAGGGATGGGCAGAGGCTACTAGAGCACCCACAGCATCCCAGACACCGTGGGCAGTCCTGCCTCCAGTCTCTACCTGTGGAGTGCTCCTGTAACACCTGAGAACACCCAGATCTGCTGCTGAGTCCCATGGAGCCAGAGCAGCCTGGAATCATTATTCCAAGTTGTCTAGAATCTGTTGGGAAGTGGATATAGACAGAGCTTAGCAATATATCTGCCGTAGGCAGAAATTTCAGGTTGTCACCGTGTTGGGTTGGATTTCAGATTTTATTCCTGCAGGGAAAGAGGCTGAATTGTGCAAGCCAGAGTGGGGTCAGGTGTCCTGCAGCAACTGGAAGTCCCTGAAAATACCTATGGCTTAACCAGAAATAACTCCCAGTCCATTCCTGAGCAGCTCCAGCACAAGGCATCATGGAGCATCATGGTGAGCTTCCTCTATTTCCCTACTGTGTCCCTTGGGTTGGAGCTGTGAGGGACACAGGAGGTATCCAGATCCCAGGGAGGGAGTGCTGCAGGTACCCACACCACCTATAATTCCATCACAGCCTCGGGAAGAAAAGTGTTCACAAATACCCATGTAAGAGATCCGTTCTGTGGCTGTTCAGGGACACAGGTATCAATTCCCATGCATGCCCATGTATGGGAAGTGATCTGAAATGCTGGAGAGTGCAAAAGGACCTCAGTCTTGGGAGCAGCAGAGACCTGAGTCCCACTCGGTGAAGGTGTGTAGGGACACAGTTTGTGGAATTGGGAGTGGGGCTGCAGCCCAACCTCATCCCCAATGGGCCACAGCTGTGCAGCACAGGTGAACATTGTTGAAGGTGACGAGCCATGGAGTGCCCAGGGGCACTGACCAATCACCCGAGGGAACAGAGGGCACACAGGTGCAGTGCATCAACCAGGAGGGTGGAAAAGGCTGGGCTAAAGAACAAGCAGGACAGATGCTTGAAGCCTTCTGTGAAGTGACGTGATGTTATTCTGTATGGGTTGAAGCTTTCTGAAATAGTATGGTGACACTGTTTATGATGGCCATCTCAGCTGTGATGTGTGCTGTGGCAAAGGTCTTGGTTCCTGTTCCTTCCCTCATCGTGACTGCAGCTCTGGCCCACTCCATACTGGATTGCCCAGGTGAGAAGGGACGAGGAAAGGCTGGCTGTGTTCTGGTGTAAGTCATCCCTGGACTTTTTCCCGATTTTCCATGGCTGGATGTAGTGGAATCAGACCATTAGATGGTGGTGGCCTGTTGTGTTCAGGCAGAACTTCAGCAGGTAAAATATTAATTACATGTCAGTTGCAATGTTCAGAGGTAATTATATGAGTTCTGATAAATTTTCTCAGTCTTTGTCCCGGGATGTCTCACAGTGGGTGCGCAGCTTGGCAGGGATGACTTAACTTAGAAAAGGGCTTTGCCAAGCTGTGTCCAGCAGAACCAGGGTCCCCAGGGGGCTGCAGGGAGCTGCACTGCAGTGGGCACGGGCAGCCAAGGCACCTGGGGGTGCGAGAGGCAGAGGGTGTAGTGTTGTCATCACAAACCATAGTCACTGCTGTCGTGCCTGGACTGTCACCCTGGCCTTTTCCATGGGCCCTGGTTGCTAACCCTTTACGTTCTGACAGTACTTTGCATCCGGGCAAGCGCAAACCCAGCTCCAGCACAAGCCCACTGCCATGGTAACGCAGCAAGCCCCAGTTCCTCGGGAAGATGCGGACTGTTACCTCATGTGCTTAAATGGGACTGAGCTCAAAGCAGAGCACTGACAAACTTTATGGGAAGCTTCAGAGGGAATTCAGTAGTCCAGGCCGCTGAGGTTCCTGCATGTGAAATAGAGAGTTAATGAGAGCAAGGTAGTTAGCTGAACAAAAAAGGAAATACTCGAGTAAATAAGGGGATTAAGGCCCTGAAAACTTGTCTGCCCTTGCTGGCAGCCGTGCTGGTATGGTGGAGGATGCTGTCTGGTTTTTCTCAGAGACTCACCCTATCTGCAGCCATGGTTTAGGATATGGCCAAGGGTATTCCAAACTCATTTCCTCAGGAGCATTTCTTTGTGTGCGCCAGATATTGCTCTTTCGACTAATGTCATGGCTTCTGTTGTGGAGAGAGGCTGATGGCTGCTTCCACATGGCTTCTCTCCTTTTAAAAATGTTATCACTACAAGGTGTTTGAAGGTTATGAATAAAATGCAGCCTAAATTGTCTTCATATAGAGATCAGCCTGGTTGCCTTGATGTCAGTGCTGCTGGTCCAGCCTGCTTGGGCAATGCATCCTCACAATGGAGCCACAACTTAGCTCCCAGAATAGATTTGCCCCCAGGACTTGATTGTATTCCTGATTCTTTCTCCCAGGAGCCCTGTGGGGAGGAGTGGTGTCACAGTGCACTGGACAGCCAGCCAGGCCTGGGAAAAGGCTGTGGGAGCATGTGGAGAATGAAGAGTAGCGTGTAGCATCCCCAGCTCCTTAGAGGTCTTTCCAGGAAAATAAACATCTAAGCCTGAGTTACGGGGGGAGCAGCACATTTCTGTCCCTGTCTTACGTGTCCCAGTGGTTTCACTGTCCCTCAATCGATAACAAAGACACTAAATTTCGTCTCAGCTTGGCTCCCTTTAATTCCCACACTAGCTCCCAGTATGTTTGGAAGAGCTGAATTGCATTCTAGTGCAAGGAATTACTCCTGCCATGGAGGGTGGACTTTGTTCTGTAGTTTGTCCTTGCTGCATGGCCTCCTGCACTGTGTCACCCTCAGCTGTAATGTTGTGCTTCTAGCATTCATGGATGCGTCTGAGGGTCACAGACCTGGGGGACTCTGGCTCCATCAGTGGCAGAGCATGTTGGGCTTGCGTCTCTCCTGAGTTTTTTTCCTAGATGTTGGGGTCCGTGGGAGTTGTTTAACACTCATCAGGACTGAACTTCTGACTTACTAGAATCGAAGGAAGTAGTTTGGTCCGCTGCTGCTCATTTCTCTGTCCCTTCCCTGGGTTTTTCTGAATGAATGTCTTTTACAGGCATGTCAGAAATGAGCATTTTGTGGGTAATCATTTTGATATCTCCATCAGAGTATTGGTACCCTGTTCCCATTCCTATGGACAGCCCCTAAATGGTGGTTTGTTTGGTTTTTTCAGAAAAGCTATTAATTTACTTTGCAGTTGCTCTTCATACAGAGATTTTGTTTAACCCTTTTGCCCTCTGTTTTCTTCACAAACACAAGCCAGTGCAGTTGGTGCCCTGTGTTCACATGGGGTTGGCTGTTTTACAGAAAAAAGGCAGGTATCTTACATAAACCAGAACTTCCTCTCCCTGCCTTTGTGTGTTACAGAGCAAATGGTCCACACACCTGGCAAATTTGTGCTGTGTAGTTGGAAACACAGGAACACAGTCACTTCCTGTCCAGAACCTGGTGGTACGGAGGGTCAAAAGGAGATGGTTCCCTGTATCTGTATTTCCCCTGGACAGATGCAGAAGTGAATGTCTGAACCAGGGTGGCACTTGGTGCCCCTTCTCCCTGTAGCCCAGGCTGGCCAGGAGAGCGTGGCACTCTGCACACAAGCAGGAGGAGCAGGCTTTGTTTTCTCCTGGGCTTCTCCTAGCACTCCCTCTGGCACCATTGCTGCCTCCCCGACTCAGCTGCTGCCGCTGCTCTCACTGGAGGTCACTGCTGGCCGCTGAGCCTGGCTCTTTGTCACTTCCACTCTCCAGGCAGAGCCTGATGCACTGCTCACAAGGAGCAGCCTCTCCTGACAGCCAAGCTCGCTGTGCTGCTCCCTTTGGACAGGTGATTGATTCCTCTGTAATAGTCTTAAATGGGAGCTGTATTGGGATCCAGGGCCATCTCCGGATCAGAGAGACAAGGTCTTTAGCAGTAATTGGGCCACCCTGTGTCAGGTGAACTGCCCTGCTTATGGGCCAAATGCAGATGTCACTTGGCGTCACTGTTGGTGGGGACGAGCGCAGCCGTGAGAGCGTCGCTGGTTTGTGGCACGGGTTCCAGCCCCACGCCTGGGAGAGCAGATCGTGCCAGCAGTGCTGAAATCATCGCGTGTGACACGGCTGGTCACAGATTATCAGGGCTCACAGGCAGCAATGTGGGCATTTTTTTGTCGTATGTTAATATCCAGCTGTGCTCTGAAAGGTGCGGGGCCTCCTACATTCCTAGCTCCGGTGGCTCTGCCTGTGGAGGAGCACGACAGGTGCTCTGGTGGCAGCCCCGGCCTGGCGCTCACACAGCCACGCTGCAGTCTAATGTACAGCAGCTTTTTAATGGTATTTATCCTTTTAATTAGTGCTCCACTAAGAGATAAGTGACAACAAGAGGACGCTGTGAGGTGGAAACAGTGCTGTCACTGGGAGAGGTGCTGGTTTTCAGGAACAGTGGCTTTGCAGAGTTTTGGGGTTGGGTCTGCACCAAGGACGTGTCCCTGTAGCCCTGTGCTGCAGCCCTGTGGGATGTGCTGCCATTAAACCTTCCCAGATATCTGCATCCAAGACACCTGAGCTGGCTGTCACCCCTGCTGGCTGAATTTGGGTGTATCTGTGTGTACACGAGTGTAGTTATCTCTGCACGTATGCAGAGTGACATAAATTCATCGCATGATCTCATATACCAGGCTGAAAAATAAACTTTTCTGGCTTATCTGATGGGTGCTGATGGCCACTGTAAGAGTCTTACTGCTGTCAGTCTAGGCTGAAATCCTGGGAATGATGAACTTTCTTCCCTCTAATCCCAGGATAGTCCTAAAATCCTGCTTTGTTTTTCTTATCTGAAAGTCTTCTCACCCAGAAACAAAACAAACACCTGACTCATGGAAATAGAGGGCTCTGACTCTGGCATGGGCTTCGGTGTGATGGTATACCCCAAGCAGACCTGTGGGCTTTAAGTGGTTTGGTATGGCATTAGGATAACTATTTATGCAGAGGCTTTTAAAATTATTTGTAGTTAGGTCTCAGGAGCTGTTCTCTCCTGGTTCATCCGTTCAAAAATTAAATCCTCTTGGGTTTGGCTTCCCAGGAAAGCACGCAGTGATGCTCCTGCCCTACCCCTTTTCCTTGTTGTATGCCCACTGCATCATCCCTTTATCCTTTATTATCCACACTGCTCTTTCTTCTCTGGATCCATCCACCAAGGTCTCTCAGGGCTTGCCTGATGCACATGCTGCACACACTCAGGTGCATGCTGGAGCCGTTTACTCCGGTTATTCCTTTGCCAGTTGTGGTGATTTATTCAGCTCCTCTCATGGCTGACAGGCTGAGCCTCTGTCAGTTCAGGGGGTCTGACACAGATAGTGCAAATGGCACTAATGAGGGGAAGTCCTCATCAGCTGGAGCTCTGATGCTGTCTGGTCACTTGTTCTTGTTCCTTGGGCTGTAGGCAAGGCTGGTAAGTAAAATATACCTTGGAGGCAGGTTTTGCTGTGCCGTGGCTGGCATTCCAAGTGCTTCCCTCTGAGGCCTGGGAGCACTCCCCTAGCTGCAGCACCGGGTGGGTAGCAGGCTCCCAGTGAGCACACGTGCTGCTCTGGGCATTCCTGGCACCCTCCCCGGGCCCTGTCTGCCCTTCCCAGTGGCAGCAGGCTCTGGAGCACCCGAGTAATCCTCTTGAGCTGACAGACACCTGATCAGCGGGTCCAGGGGGTTTTTATGCAGGCTTATATCCGATGAAATCTCCCAGTTTTACTTTAATTGCTGTTGGCAACATGTGGTCTCTGATAAAAAACATATTTTCTGTCGAGATTGCATTCATCAGTTGGGCTAATTTTTCCTGGCCCTCCACCCATCAGAGCTTCTTTGGAAAGGGAAACAGCAGCTTGTGGGTTAGCGGATGCCAGGCAACTGAACAAAAAGAGAGAGAGTGAGGGGGGAAAAGCAGCTCTGTGCCTGCTGCAGCGTGTTTACACGGAAAGCCCTGGAAGGGTTTCTGTTGCCCGGAGCCCCGCCGATCTGGTGCGCGCTCGGGTGGCGGGATGGGGAGCGTGTGGTCTGTGGGCCCCGTGGCCGGTGTGGACCCACGCTCGGAGCCCGGGAGGCCCGTCGGGAGCCGCTGTGCAGACAGCTTGCGCGCCTGACACGCTGCCAGCACCAGAAGCTCGCCGGGTATTTCTGTCTTGGCAGATGCACGTTCTGTTGTAAAGGTCTGTTCAGCTCGTGCCTGCCTCATTCCCAGGTAATGCTCAGCACAGGCTTGCAGCAGGATTTTGCAGCAGGGGCTTTTCCTTGACACCAGGGAAAAAACAGGGAACTGGTGTCTGCTACAACTCCGGGTGGATTGCTGTCAGGATGTGGCTTCCCAGATGTCCAGCTCTCCATGCCAGCAGCTCCTAGACTCTTGTGGGAATGCTGTGGGTGACCCTGTGTCTGCATGTGTTTAAAAAATAAGACAAGAGGAAGAATGTTTGGTGGACAGGTACACTGCCACTTGCTGAGAATTGCTGTGTTGGCTTAAACCACCCCCTGGATTCCTGAGAACTTGCTCCAGAGGTAGCAGAATTGGGGGGGGGGGAAGAAAAGAAGTTAAAAAATGGATTAGCATTAGTTTTGAAGCAAAGCTGAAATGTTTGCAGGGTTTGCATGCTGGTCTCCATATGTCTCTTTTCAGTTGCATGTGCTGGAAGAAAAAATGGCAACGTGTAAAGGGATCTGTTAAAATGGAGAGAGGGAAGCGCCATGTGCTCAGAGGCTGCGGGAAAGAGCAGGGACCACCCAGCCCTTCCCTTCGAGGAAAATGCATGTTGTTCTGAAATCCCTAACTTGGGAGAAATGGCTGTTGGTTTCATGTGAAGCAGCATTCCTGTGCTTTCCCATGTCTGAGGAGTGGAGGCACAGAGTATTGTAGCCGTCTGCTCCCCAGCCCCGTGCACCGTCCAGACCATTCAGTGAGGAGCTGGGAGACAAATAGCAGCCTGCTCCCTTCAGGGGATGGCTCCCACAGCCCTGCCTGCCTGTTTTTCATTCCTAGATGCAGACTGACTCAGCCTTGTGCTAATAAAGGCCCCTTTCTGCCCAAATGCAGGCTTCCATCGTGCGCAGGGGATGGCAGCGCTCCCGCTGACTCTGGGGAGGGCAGGCCTGGGCCATCTGTCCCTGCCGCTCCCGGAGCCACGCACACACCACATCCCGCGTGTCCCTCCCACAAACCGGTGCCGCTCCGTACAGCAGTGTCTGCGGTTCCTGAATGGATTTATAATCCATCCAATACGGTACATTCGGAATGTGTTACAAAAAGGACAGATTTACAGGAGACAATCTGCCTTCATGATGATTGCATATTGTGGCATTTCTAGTCCATATGGATCAGTAAGACTTGGATAGCAGGCATTTGACCTTCAAAATCATGCAAATGTGAAACCAGACTTCCATTTTTTACAGCTGCGAAAGTCACAGTGTAGCTTCTTCATCTGATTTGGGAGGCATTGATTAAAACACAGTTTGACTTCAGAAATTACTGAGATTTTCATCCCGCCTTTTTGCAAAGCCGTGTCTCTAGATCTTTCTCCCTCCTTCCTCACCCCTCCTGGCTAAGCCTGACTCATTAACGCCTGTGACTCAATTGATCATTTCAGAGAGAAGTTGCTAATTTAGAGCCACGGGCTAACTCTAAACAAGACTTTAAACCTTTTTGCTCCCGCCATAGTTAATCTGTGATAATAACTCCTGAGAGCCTCTGAAAAGGTCTGAGTGTGGCTTTCTGTCAACAGCATTAGGGAGCTGTACATTTTCTCACTGAGAAACCTTGGCCATGCCAGATCCAATCAGGGTGTTGGGAGCAGCGTTAGCCTCCTGGTTTGCAGAAGAGCTCCCTGGGTTGCAGGGAGGTTCTGCTAGGGCTTTAGGATGGTTTCGTCTGGGCTCACAGTTCTTGTGTTGCCGTCATGGTTTGCTGAGCTGGACTGGGAAGGAAGGGCTCTTGGCTCTGCCCAGTTAAAGCCCCATGTACCCAGCCTGGGCAGGGTTGCTGTGCTTGTCTGCTTTCACCACCCCTGCACCTGCAAGCTTTGTCTTGCTGGTGTTGTATCCTCATAAGAAATCCTACCCAAACTCTTTCATTGAAGTCATTAGGTTTGCCCAGTTCCTCCTTTGTCAAGTTAAAAAACCCAAACCCAAGACAGCTTATCTTTCACAGTATTTTGGCTAGAGCCTGAAGACGCAATTTACTTGTACCACATGGTTCCACAGAGCTGTCTCGTGCGCTCCAGAAGGAACATGTTCGGGCTGACATGAGAAGAATTACCCTGGCACAGGGCAAAGGGAGACCCGGAGATGCCCAAAGCATGTGTGGCTTTAGTTGGTCTGATTTTCCAGTCACTCTGTGGGTTTGGATTGGTAATTCTCTGAGTTTCCTTATTTGATGTCTTTCCTTTTTTTCTCCAGTTCCTCCCTAATCTTAATTCATCTACAGACATCTACAGATGCCACTGTATATGCTTCACACCCTTGCACAGGGACAGCCATGGCAGGGCTGGTTCTGCAACCCCGGAGAGAGTGTGTTCAAGGCTAGGGAAAGAGGGAAGGGTTTTATGTGGTCTAGTGTAGTGTTTAAAAAAAAAATTCTGTTTCTTCAGTTTTAAAATTAACTCATGGACAGAAGTTTCTGAAGTTTCAGTAATTTAGTGGCCATATGCCACAGAACTGTTTCCTGCTGTGAAATCTGTCATGGACAAAGAATTGAAAACAGAAGGAAAACCTACACTAATATCATCAGCTCTGTGGAGAAGAAAGAAGGAATCCTAGGCTCTGGACACTGGCAGTCCAAAGCAGTAATTGAGGGCCAAGGTCTGCCTTTATCAATAAAGGAACCCTTGGAGGAAATGTCTTTCCTCAGAAGAAGCAGAGGGTCCAGATATTGCTCTCAGCTGGTTGTTCCCCACAAACAGAACCTCTGTAGTTCAGGGTACACTCTGCAGTAAGGGCAGCAATACCTAAGGCACGTGTACTTCCCTGGCCTAAGCAGGCCTGGGGATCTTGGCTGCTCCTCGAGCTCCCCCAACACAGTTTTGGCAAATTAAAAGGAAGAGATTCCCCCAAGAGTGCAAACTTCATCCCAGCACTCATTTACCTGGATTTACCTTGCTTTGTGTCCTTAACAACAGACTTTTCCTTTGGGTCTAAATAATTCTGACACTGAGTTGGAGAAGGTTTGGGTTGATGGGTTTTCTTTTTTTTTTTTTTCTTTCTGTGAAGTCTCCTTTTTAGAAGACTTGACCAGGGATACGACTGGACAAAAAATAGAAAATGATAGGATAATTTTCCTCTGCATTTTCTTATTTCTGTCACATTTTGAATGGCACAATCTATTTTTTGTCATGGATTGAAGCAAATGGTTGTTTTTTTCCTTACTTCTGCCTGTGAGTTGGCAAGTGCCACCATGCCATGCTCTCTGTTCCTGCCTCCAGGGCTGCGGTCTGGCACTGCCAGGAGGGACCGGTTTGCCTGGCACCAGAGCTTGGGAAGCCTTCGCCCAGCTCATCAGCACCAGCCCCGGGCAGAACAGGGAGCTGGCAGCACCTGGTCCTGTGCACTGAGCTTCAAATGGGGGGTAAAACCAGGGGTGGGGAGCTGGTGTAGGCCCCCTGTGTCCCCACAGCGGGGCACTTGGGCAGGGAGCGTCTCTCTTCCCATTCCCGTGGCACAGACACGTGGGTTGGGCATTCAGCTGGTCATTGTGAGAGAGCAAGTAAATCAGGGCTTTTACAGGGAATATTCTGTCCTCAGCCACTCACTCTCGTGGTGTCTGTTGTTATCAGCTACTGCTGACTGGTAAAGCAACAGACCTTAAAGATAATGATATTTGCTGGAACGTGTTTGTCAGGCAGCCAGCTTTCCTCTTGCAGCGGCTTTTATTCTCCCTAAAGCACTACTTGTGCTTAACTCCTGCTGCTCCTGCTCTCCCAGAGCTGTTCCGTTACCACAGCCCCTGCGTTAGTGTCAGCACAGCAAACCTGGCAGGGCTGGAAGAGTCCTGCAAACAGCCTTTCCAAAAGCTGAGGCCAAGTGGACAGGCCAAGTGCTCTGTCCCTTAGTCATAGGAGTTGCTGGTTGCAGTGTTTATTCAATACCCAGGTATCAGCTTTTACGGGTGTTTGGATGGATACCTGATGAAATTTACTGAAACCCTGTAAATAGACACTTGAGTTTATTCTCCCTCTGTGTCCAGGAGAAACAAGTCTTTGGCTTTTGTCTGCCTCTTATGCACACACAGAAATCCCTCTATTTTGGGGCTCTTAGTCGGCTGTGGCTCAGTCGTCACCATTTTGTGTAAGGACGTGTGTCATTCACCGCCATTTTGGGTCTCTCAGCATGCTGTGGGTCAGTCGCTGCCATTATTTAGCTCTCGGCAGCCTGTGGGTCAGTCACTGCCATTTTGGGTCTCTCAGCAGCCTGTGGGTCAGTCGCTGCCATTTGGGGCAGCCTGTGGCTCAGCCACGGCTGTTTTGGGGCTGTCTGTGGGTCAGTCACTGCCATTTTGTGGTTCTCAAATAGGCTGTGGGTCAGTCAGCCATTTTGAGGCTGTCAGGGGGCTGTGGGTCAGTCTCCACCGTTTTGTGGCCTGTAGCAGAGTGGGTCAGTCACTGCCATTTTGGGGCTGGCTGTGGGTCGGCCACTGATGCAGGGGAGATGTGGAAAGAGGATGGGAAGATGTCAGTGGTAGAACAGGGTGGAGTGTCTCTCTCAAGCTGCAAACAGTGACGGGTCCTACAAACTGAGCACAATATTCTGAAATATTGTGCAGATTCAGGTAGGTTTTTTGTTTCTTACCACATCAGGCCGCCTGCCTGTCCCCTTTTCCAGGGCACACATACCACACTTTTTAAGCTGTCCTGTATGTATGCTGTCAGGAGAGCTACTCTGCTAGGGCAGCAGTGAAATCTCATCTAGCTCTTCAATTGGAATTTTGGCTTTTGCTTCCTCTGAAAACCTGCTCTCTCTCCCAGCTCTCCTCAGGCATCCAAGTATTCTTCTAAGTACAGTGGAAAAGGGATTCTTTGAGAAGAGTTCCTGGGCTGTGATTCTCTGGAGGAGTGTTGCTGGCACTGTTTTCCACACTGGTACCAGCACATGTCCAGCTGGCATCCCTCACACTGCTGGGGAACATTGAGAGCCAGGATTGGTCACAGGGAGAGAAACTGAGCTGCTGGTGTGGATAGAGATTAACCTTTGGGTTAGTGTAGTGTCCAGACCATGCTGGGGGGAAAAAAAGCAGTAATTCTTTTTAGTGCTTAACTCCCTTCTGCTGGGCAAAATTTACCTTGGCAGATTCTGACTACTTCTGGCTTCACAAGTGTGTGTACATTTTGGGTGGTTGAGTTTCCATGGAAATTCAGTGCACCCATCAGGTTCTGAAATGGCTCCACGTGCAGTCTGGATTTGAGAGCAATTGTTAGCTTGTCTTTTTTTTTTTTATGCCACCTTTTGATAGAATTGGCCCGTTCTCCTTGTAAGTTGTGGGAGAGCAGTTTCCTAAGCAAGCAGACTCCAGAAGTATCTGCTCTCCTCACAGGTACATTTACAGGCATTGCAGAAGTCACTGTGGGAGAAGCTGCAGGACTTTGGGGTTGGTAAGGGGACACTTCCAAGTGTTCATGTCTGTTTCTGAACAGCTTCAGAGGAGCTGTTCCATTCCAGTGGGTCAGTAATCTGCATTTTTAGAAGAACCTTAGTATATATTTATGTAATCTGCCTTTTAACAAGTCCTTAATTGTGTTCTTATGTGACAGATCATAACAGCACTGAAGGAGCCATTATTGTCTGCTTTGTCACTCCTAATAGCCTTCCAGGGATATTTTCCTGCTTCAGGTTGGTGTTTGTGCATCTGAAAGGGAAGGGACCAGCAGTAGGGCTTTCAGTACAGTCAAGAACACTACACCAGAGCCGGCCAGGGAGGGGCTCCTCTTCCTCTCTCTGGCTGTGCAAAGCAGTTGTGCAGGCAGAGGGGTTGTCTTGAACCAGCCCTTGCTGCTGTGTTGGCTTTGAGATGTCTGGGCTGTTGTGCTGGAGCCTGGGCAGGGCCGAGGCTGTGTCACTGTGGGTTAAAGCCCATCCTGTGAGGACCCCCCTTCCCAGGCCTCATTCCCTGTTCTCCTGCCTATTACCTCCTAAGCATTGTAATAACTCGGGTAAACTGCCGGGACAACAACGCCGTCTGGAGATCCTGCATCTGCCTGCCTTAATCAGCTCCCTCCCTTGAACAGGAATTTAAATAACGAGTCAATTAATGTTCTCAAATGCCAATGAGATGCAGAAGAGATGGGTGGAGGTGGGAGCAGTGTGAGCTGTTCCAGCACTGGATTCTATGAGGAGTCACACACTGGAGCACCCAGCTGATTATGTGTCCCGCACAGATGTGCCCGCCTGGCACTGCTCCTGCTCCCCATGCCTGGCTCACCAGAAAAGGCCCTTTTCCAGAGGGCTGTGCGCCTTTCTGTGCAGGGCACACTTGTCACACACCCACAGGCAGCCAGATTGTCTTTCCATAGGGCCTAGTAACTTTGGGTTTAAATGGGGGCATTAAAAATGCAAAAGAAAGCCTAACCTCTGTATCCTGAATTCTGCTTCCTCCATGCTGAGGATCATTTAATTCATCCCTGTAACCTGCACAGATTAATTTGGCAAGCGCCTAATCTCTTGTTTGTTGCTTTGACTTCACCTGTGCTCAGGCAGCACTTCAACTCTTCTTACCACACTTTGCTTATTCTGAACAGTAGCAATAACTAATCATAACTAAATCAGCACATTAACTTGTGAGATTTCCTGTTATTTCACCAACTAAATGCGGGCTGGTAGGGCTGGGAAGGGATCTGATCTATAAAAAATGGCTGGAAGGAAAAGAATGGTCCCTAAATTTTAGGTATTAACATTTCAGTTCCTTCTCTGCCTCTCTTCTCCACAAAAAAAAAAATTGGTTGCTTTTTGTCCTGCAGAGGACTTCTGTAATTTGTGATCCTATCTCCAGCAGAAGCAGACAGGTAGTGTGGAGCACGTGTTGCCTGTACTCCTCTGACTCACTGTTTTGTACACGTTATTGCTGTGGCAGTACCTGATGGACTGAGTTATGTCCTTAATGTCCCAAATGCCAGAGCTGTGTCGGCTGTAAACACTGCTGGAGCGCCCCGTGGCTGGGGAGATTTGCCATCCCAAAAGAAGAGGGAGTGGATGTTCCCCTGCCTTTGGAGGCAGCCTCCCGTGCTGGATGAGTCCCACATCATCCTTGCTTGTGACAGGAGCAGGAGGTGCATGAGCACCTCCTGAGTTGGTACATGAGTTGGTAGTTCCTGTTGACCCCCAAAAGGAGTCTGCTGGTGGGGTGCTGTTAAATCTGAAACCTCCTTCACCCCTCTGTCTCTGCATAGACACTGGCTAAAGGCTGTTTTAGGATGCATGGAGGTAAAGGCCAGGGGATGGAGCTATGCATCGTGGCTGCTCCATCAGGTCCCAGCAAACCTCCCCTTCAATTATTCCTCTGCTGGTGACTTAGAGAAGCCCAGTGCAGAGTTATTCCACCTGACAGCAGCAGCAGAGCATCCAGGTAAATAAAGATCACAGCCTGGTTGAGAAATGAAGTTGGACCTCAGTCAGATCTAATCAGGGTTAGCTCACCTAGAAACTTACCTGTCAGCGTGTGCAGGAGTCGGATACTTTCCCTCCTCCTGGTGAATTGTGAGCAAGGGTGTGAGGCTTTGGTCGGGGCTTGGATGGGGATTTGCTGCCCTGCAGAGTCCCTTTAGAGGAGTCCCTCGCTGGGTCTGTGGGAGAAACAGGAACACAGCAGGGCCTCCTGCACTTGGCCCCAGGTTTATTGGTATCCAACGGTTTGTGAAAGCACAGACCTTGCCAGCTTCCTCTCTAGTAAGTAACAACCTGTATGTGGAACACATTATCCCTGTCTGTCAGGAGCCCTGCCTAATTGCAATGGGAAATGTAACGTTATCCTTTAACTTCCCATTTATGAAGCAATTTGCTGTGGAAATGGGGACTGTGTGATGGCCTTTCAGAAAGGAGCTGCAGAGCTGGAAAACACACACAATTTAATAACTGACACATCCAATTGTGAGGCAGAGGAGGAGCACTACTTAAATATTCCCTCATTTGCTTGCCCTGTGTGTGGAGTATGCTGCTGTGGAATAGGCATCAGTTGTTACTGCAGCCTTTGAACTCACAGGGCAGGTGAAGCCTGGGGTGCCACAGCAGTTCTGCCAGGGAGCCTGGTTACAGTAGAGAGAGGCAAATTGCTCTGGCTTGGATATTTGTGTTTGGTCTGAAATGTGTTCAAAGCATGCAGGACTTGCTTCTAGGGTAGGGTAGGATAGAGTAGGGTGGAATGGAATGGAATGGAATGGAATAGAATAGAATAGAATAGAATAAGCTCCTGATGAAGGCTAGAGAAGTCAAGCATGCCCACCAGTTGGTCAGGCTGCCCCAAGGCCATGGGCTGGGTTGTGTGCTCTGCAGTGGCAACGCAGAGCTTGTCTAGGATTTCCAGTGCCACTTCCTGAGCAGAAAATGCCAGATGGACTTCCTGCAGGTATGCAAAGCAGGGTACTTATTCAGGTTCTGGTCAGCAGAGACAGGGGCTGGACAGGCTGGGAGTCCCAACAGCATCTGCTGGGTTGACGATGTGTTAACATTCGTGCCCTCACTCTTTGCCCATGTTTTCCATCCTGCTCAGCATTTCCTATTAAAGGAATTGGCCATTATAGGAGTTGGACATTACTGTGAAGCTGCCAGTGACCGAATATATGCCAGTGCTTTTCTCTCACCTGTTTCACCCTCGCAGTGGCTCAGATTTCGCTGTGTCCCCTGCTTATCTCAATCATTTGTGAATGATTTGAGGCTTTCAGAAACGCACTTTGCATAGCCGGTAGCCAGAGGTGTTATTTCTACCAGGACAGATTTTCTGTCTCTTTTTCTCCTTTGTCTCCATGTGTCATTCCAAGGCAGAGTGAGTGATACACTGTGCCACAGCTCGGTGCATTAGTCACTGACCTTTTGCTGGGGGATTCTCTGATGTAGCCTCAGCTCACAATGGAAGTGCAGCCGCTTCTGTGCCCGCCAGTGAGTGCAGGAGCTGGCAGACTCCTGACGAGTTTCCATGTACCCTTCTGGGGATCTCTGCTCTTTATCCATGGCCTTGGGTCTGCATTTTTACTAAGTGTTGGGGTTGCTGAGGCAGGGCGAGTGCAGGAGGCTGCTGCTGGGATTGCAGGGAGCAGTGTTGGGAGGGGCTGGTTCGGTTAGGAGTTACCGCTGCTCTGCTTCGGTCACTGGCACTGCACTGCCAATGGCAGCTCTGAGCACTGGGCTGCACGTGGCAAGGTGATTCTCTGCAGCTACAAGTCCTGCTGGCCAAGAGGAGCAAGAGAGCAAGTCAGATTCAATCAGAATAACCTGCCTTATCATGCAGCTTTTCTTTCCTTCATTCAGAGGAGTAAGATAAACCCTTGGAAAAAGTAAACGTGAAAGTCATGTTTTTGAGTGCAGGCTTAAGGGCTGTTGCTGTCCTTGTGTGGCATTTCCATTGTTTCGTCACTGTAAAGGAATGTGTGGAAGAATCTACCTGTTTACCGGAAGACAAGTGAAAACTTTGGCACAAGTTCCCTGTGGGATTTGAAGAGAAGAAAGGAGAGCTGTAGTAGAGAACTTGTTGCCAGAAGGTGGGCATCCGTCACTGAACCAAACTCTCATGCTCCGGAGTGTCTCTGTTGCTGCACAGGACAGGCCAGTGCTGGGTTTCGCTCCCACAGCCTTAGGGCAGGAGGCATGGAATTCATGTGAGCTTGATGGGGAGGGCAGACAGGGAGGGTGGCATGGGGCTGGCTTGGGCTGCTGCCTTTCTGGAATGTCACTGGGGTCCTGGAAACCCAAAACAAACCCAGCAGCATCTGCAGGAGTCTTTACGGAGCAGCTTTCTGTTTCCTGCTGAAATACAGCATAAATTGAATGCAAACTTCCTGGCATTTTCTTCAGAATGGTTTGGGAATTACGTGTTCCTGTGGCTGTCCAATACATTGTTAATTATCCATGTATATCCACAGTGACATGTGCAAAGCTTTTTGTGAATTGAAAATATACCTCTCACTGGCTGCCTAAGTCACATAGGCATTTTGCAAACATCTCCCAAAAAAATTTCTGAGCATCTCTTCCAAAGGGAAGTTGAGCATGGGATTTGCTCCCTTTGAGGAGGAGCTGCTGGCAGTGTGATTTATGGACTGAGCCTCCTGGAGTCCAGGGATCAGGAACACACTTGAGAGGTGGAAGGACGGGAGCAGAGGGCAGGCCTGACCATCAGGTGCATTAATGGAGGGCAGTCTGTCATGTCACTAATGATGGCAGTGGCACTTCATTATGCTGCTGTAGTACCTGTGGCTGGTGCTGAGGGAGGAGATGTTCTTTGATGTGTCCGTGTAACCTCTGTGCCACAGTGCTCTCAGGTTACCTCACTTACCTGAGAACACAGGATTTTCCCCTAGGTATCGGTCCTTCCTTCACTGAGTTGGATTGGGCTTTTTGTTACGGTTGTGGCTTAGACAACTGCAGGTGTTCAAGGGCCATTCAAATTACATGAGGTTCAGCTAGCTGAAGGGGCCTTTGGAAAACTCCCACAAGCAAGAGGAAGCTGGGAGTCGCTGGCAGCAGCACAGACTGCAGAGCCAGGGGCGAGTTTCTCTGCTGGTAGAAGAGGTTGCATGGCATCAGGAACCTGAGTCCTGTGTCCTGAACCTGTGGCCGTAGTCTCACAAGCTGCAGGGGCTGCTGTGCTTTTGGAAAACCTGGATAGGAGATCCCGGTGCTGGGGTGAAATAGAGCAGCTGGCTTAGCTGTAAAATAGTTACGATGGCCAATGTATCTCAGGTGAGCTGTTGGAGATCTGCAGGTACTAGAAGTGTCCTTTGTACGTGGCTTGGGGTACCATATGCCATTCAGTAAGGGCACAGTTGGTGTGCTGGTCACTCACATCCAAGGTGGAGGCTATGGAATGAAGAGGTGACAGTGACTGGGGTCCTGGCTCTCCACATCCTTGTGTTATCTGCCCTCTTGGTGGGACTTTGTATATGCAATAGTACTAAAGGTACAGGTATGCCCACATCTCTTGCTCTTTCTGTGCCCCATGCTGTTGACCCTGTTCAGGAGTTAGTTTTTAAACAGAGCAGAACCATATACTCCTTTTCCTATTTAAAGAGGACTTCTGGTTAATGGTGCTTTATGGTTATTAATAGTAAATCAGTAGTGTTTACCTCAGCAGATTTGACTTCCTTTTACTACCTGACATCATTTCAGTAGGAGGGCTTAGGTCAGTAACAGGCAAAGAGTGGCTGCCTTAAAGGGAATGGTTTAGAAATCCCTGAGATGCCAAAATGATGGATATGTGAGGAGCTGCCCGAGAGCCAGAGCAGCCTGGTGGATGCCTGTCTGGTGGGCTCTAGCTCCGTGTTGTCCCCTGTCCCTCTCGTGGCTGGTGAGCTCCAGCTGTGTGTCCAGCTCTGTCCCCAGGCTGGTGTCACGAGTTGCTGTTGGGCTGACCGAGAGCTCCATCACTGCTGTGCTCAGCTTTGGGCTCCAGGAATGTGCTGATGGTCTGGCTGGGTCAAATGTTAGCGTTCAGCTGAAATCCATGGCAGCAGCCTGGCTCATGCCTGGCTTGCTGTGTTTCCTTTTCTCTACAGATGTCTGTGCAGGCAGGTTTCACGTTGTTTGTGTGCTCCGTGCCCCTGGGCTGAGACCTGGGCTCTCCGTCCCCCCTGAAATCAGGCTGTGCAGGCTGCAGATTTACAGGGGAACACTCCCAAGCTGAGCTGGGGCATTTGAGGTTTTACTGTCCCCTTTGGCTGCTTGTCTTGTGCATGATATGTGGAGGGGCATATAAAGACTGGAGATTAAAAAAGGAAAAAAGTTACCATTTCTATGTGGGAATAAATCCAGTGGCAAGTGCTCCTGGCGTGTGGGAGGAGGGCAGGGCCAGGTGGGCCACAGGAGCCGCAGTGCCGAGGGGAGCAGGGCTGCCCTCCCGGCCCGGGAACGCAGCATCAATGGACCATGAGTGCTTCTGCAATGGCACTGGATCCGTGGCAGCTGTTTGTTCAATGTTTCATGCTTTTAGCCACATCTGTTCCAAATGAGTGTTAATATTGCAGTGGCATCCACTAAGGATGGGCTCTGTCAGCTCTGCTGAGCGTCAGGCTGACCCTGGTGGCAAGGAAAGAGCAGTTCAGCCCACAGTGCTCCCTCTCCCTCCACCACCCCCCCGTATCCATCTTGCCTGGCTCCGCTCCATCAGAACGCCTTTCCTCCCCACCGAAGGGGGAAAAGAAAAGGGAAAACTAAGGCAGTGATTCTCAAGGAGAAAGATTGCATTTATTCCTAGCACCCTGTCCAGCAATGTCAGATAACAGTTTATTCATCCCCTGGCCCCTGTATGACATTGAAGCATATCAACAGTGACAAAAGTATATTGAATAATTATCTTGAAATTAATACATTATCCCAAACTTAAATAAATGTCATCTGATCAATATATCTTGGAATGGAAAGGGAAGAGAATGTGAAGGGCATCGCTTCATTATTCATTAATTTTAGAGTAATGTAGGCAGATGAAATGGTTATTTCAGAGCACTGCTATTATACTCACTGGCATTTTAAATAACTCCCAAGATTTAACAGTATATATTCCCTTGTCGAAGCAGCTTACACTCGTTAACACTGTGGGTTCCAGATTTCTGTGCTTGACAGTGCCAGAAAAGACCAGAAATACTCTTCCAGCCCCTTTTTTTTTGTTTGTTTGTTTGTTTGTTTGGGATTTTTTTTTTTCTTTTACCCTTTTTGTTTCTTCTATGGTTTAAGAGATCCAGTTCCACCCTCACCAGTACAGCATATGCTGGGATCAGTCCAGCTGAAACATCTGGGCATGACTGTTGAATTCCTGGGAATGAGAGGTGACCCCATTTCATCCATATGTATGGCTCTGGCTCAAAACCAAGCTGCTGGTTGCAGATTTCTCTGCGAGGAGAAAATGGAAGCAATCTTGTGGCTCCTGGAATCAGGATCAGTTGTTAGGACTCTGGCTGGCTTTCCCCAGGAGCAGGCGAGGTGGCGTCCTCCCGTGTGGCCTCTCATGGGTCACACAGGTGCTCCCCACAGACATGGCCAGGGACCTGGCTCTGGCCTTTTCCCCTTTCAGGGGCCACTGCAGAGCCACAGGGACCAGCAGGAGCCAGTCCAGGGCACACATCTATATGATTATGACAAAACCAAGAAACCACATAGGCAGCTGCTGTAAAACTGCTTGACAGAGGTGAGTTGATTAACTGGGGGGTGGCTCAGCTCAGAATCCAGCCTGGTGGAGTGTAGTGCCTGTGCCGGCGCATGCATAGCCAGGACGTGGTTTTGGTTGGCAGTTACGGGTATTCAGGCATGGTAGGGTTTGGATGACAGGGCCTTAGTGATGTGAGAGGAGAGGCCACAGGCAGCCCTGAGTCTGTGCTTGACTCAGGCACCTGTGTGTCACAGCTCTGCCAAGCCCAGTCCTGTGTGGGATTCTCCTGGCCACAAAGGCCAGAATATCACAAAGACCATCTTAGATCAGTGTGACACAAGCCCCAGCCATGCCGGTGCCTCCTTTCTGGTTGGTGCTGCTTTCACACTTGCTGTGAGCATTTTCCCCTGCTGTGCACCCTTCCTCCCACCCCAGGTGGGCTGCAGTGCCAGGTGCACACAGGTTGTGTGAAGCTGGGGCAGATTTGAACTGTGCCCCGCCTCTGCCTCGCACCAACAAATGTCCTTTCCTGCACTGCCCAGGGACAAGCACGGCACCTAATGACACCCAACCAGGTCTGCAGTGCCAATGAACCAGGCGGCCTTGCTCAGAGATTCTGGGAATGGATTATCTGTGCCCAGCTCAGAGGTACTGGAAATTCATTATCCTGTGTCTCAGGCTCATGGCTTGGAGAGGGGCTGGGAGAGGAATGCTCTGTCAGTAATTTACTTCATAAATGTAACCTTTCAGTATATTTAGAATAAATCTTCACAAGTGTCCTGGGTGTCACACACCCAGTTATGATTTTGAAGTTACTCAGTGACCTTTTCTGTGTTTCTCCTTGCCTCATCTGTGGCTGATTTCATGCAAATTTCCAGTCAAATTAAGAACTGAATATGCTGGAAATTCCAGCTGTTGCTTGCTTTAGGGGAGTCATCTCTGTGGTTGGTGTTTTATTTCCCCTGTGTGGGTCTGTGGAGGGGAATCATCTTGTTCGTCCTCTAGTAGAATCAGCCCTTTTTTCTTTTTTTCCCCCTATGGCTTCAGTTGATCATTGATCTAGCCAACATAAATATTTTCTCTATCAGGATATACTAACTGTATTTTTCTCTACGAAAATAGTAAAACAGGGTGTAAAGCTGAGAGGTGCCATAGTGTGTGCATGTGCTTGTGCAGGTGTGTGTGTACCGGCAGAATGTTCTAGCAACCTGCATCCTGTACTTGGAAGAGCTGAGGTGTGTTCCTGTGTGTGAAAGGAGAGAAAATTATTTGTTTCTGTGGGGAACAGAGCGAGGGGAGAAAGGAAACAATTGCAGTGACACAGCAGAGTGGTGCCCGAGATGCTGATAAATCAGGGCCTTTTGGAGCCATTGAGGCACACATGGAGCGCCTGTGTCACTAAGGTGTGCCAGGCCCAAGAGTATGCTGAGCCAGTTTGAGTGTGTTGCAGGACAGAATATCTAGAGACAAATAGAGGGAAGAGCAGAGAGCAGATGAGGCCGCAGAGCAGGATGTGCCCTCTGCGTGACGCACAGCTCAGGGATGCCGTGTGTGCAGAGCAGCAGCAGAGCACCCAGAGCCCTGCTTCCCAAAGCCCTTGCTTTGCCTGGCCCTGCCTGGGAGCTGCAGTCACTGCTGGAACATCTGTGTTTATTTTGCATGACAAACTTGTTCCTGGGCTCTGACAAAACGCGTGCTGGTCTGGGACTGGGGTTTGGGCTCCTTGGCAGGGCTGTGCCGTAGTGCGCGGCTGGCCCTGCGCTGCTCTATAATACATATTACATTACTTCATCCATAGTTAATGACAAGTGTGCTATATTTTTAATCTTTATAGCTTTATTGTGTGTAAGTGGTTTTAATAATTGGTGCTGCAGGATGGTTACTTCCCAGAATTACCCTGCAAAATTGCTGTGTTTTCAGCCTTCAGTCGTGCAGGTTGTAAATTATAAACTTGGTTAGTAATAAACTTGGCTCTCTCTCACTGCTCTGTGGAGACGCCAACCTGTAACAACAGCAAAAATATATGCTGGCAAAAATTCCTCCCTGAAGCTATCCTCATCCTGTGCGCATGGCCTGTGGGTTAAGGAGGCCCTGTGCTAAGCCCTGCTTATGCTTCGTGTGTGTGACCGTGAGCAGGAAAATAACTGCAATGAGACAGGATAGTGGTAAAGGAGCAAAGGGGCTTGGGGACTCCCTGAACCCCCCCACCCCCTCCAAGACATTCCTCGGTCTCCTACCCATGTGGAGCACAAGCACTTCTGCCAGAATTGTGATAAACAAGGCATGTGGTATCCAAATGTCTCTGTTGGTGTCCTGAGCCTGCACATCCCTGAACTGGGGCTCTGGAATGGAGTTGCACAGAGTGATGCTGTCTCGTGTGGAGACTCTGCTCATCCCATCTGAGGGCTGAGCTTAGGGTGCTGCCCTCCAGTGCAACACACGTACTGTAAAACCTGGGACAAGCAGAACATTTTTATTTGAAAAAAAGAACGCAAAACTGGGTGAAGGTGTTCTGGAGGCTTCCTGTTTCGGCTGGCTCATTCTGTTTGGCATTTCTCAGTTCTCTTTTTCTGGGCACGTCCCCAGCAGGATGAGGTAGTGCCTCCCCTTCCCCTGTGCACTGGGGTGGTGCGGACTGCGTCCCTCCCTCCTGTGCTGCCTTGGCTCCCAGTTTCCAGCCCAGAGAGCCGGGGGCCCAGGTGCTGGGGCAGCCCCCCAAGCCCCACGCACAGACAGTCCCCAGCATCCCGAGGAACGCTGTGAGCACGGCAAACACACAGCGTCTCTCCGGAGGCGCAGCTCTGGGATGGCCTCAGGTAACAGCAGCTCCTTTGATCGGGCTTGTTGCCTTCAGCCTCCAGCTGCTGGCGACGTTCCGCTGCCTCTGAAACTCTGTTCACCCCTGGGCAATATCCACCTGCTGCAGTCCTCGGAGCCAGGCAGGGGATGTGAAATGTGCTCCTGGAGTGCCTGCAGGAGTTACTGGAATAGCTGATGATCAGCCTGCAGGAAGATGGGAGTCTGGGGGAGGGTGTCAAGGGCCAGGCAGCACTTCGAGCAGCTACACAGCCTGCAGAGCTGAGCAGTCCTCAGCTGGGGACAGCCTCAAAGTCCTACCAGCCAGCTCTGCTTTAAAGCAACACCAAGACCTCCCTTAAATTACTGAGTTTCTTATATTTTGGCTTGGGATGAAACTCTGTGCCATTGTCAGTGACATCTTTAAGCCTTACATGGACACAATGAAGTATTAATCACTGTAGCAAGACAAGACCTAAAGAGGTAATTCATAACAAATAATGCTTTAAGCTTCTTTACTTTCCCCAGAAACACTGAAGACATGTCGGTTCCTAATAAAAACATGTATCTTTAAGTTCCCAGGTAGTAACGGGTGCAAATTAGTTCTGAGCTCTGAGATGCAAACATTTGGTTTTCACCCTTCACTCTGTGTGGGGCTGGTCAGCCTCTGGTTGCTGGGAAGTGACTGGCTTTGCAGGTGGCTGTGCATTTCCAGGGTACTTGTTCTCTGTAGATACAAGTGAACTGTGCATTTCCAGGGTACTTGTTCTCTGTAGATACAAGTGAACTGGGAATCGTTATTGTTTGACCAAGGTGCTTCAGCACATGTTTAGCTTGTGTCTTTGGGGCTCAGGCACCTGTTGAATGAAAGATTTTTCATCATGAAATGTTTGAGCATTTTCCTGTGACTTGGCTAACTCTGCACCATCCATTTGCTGGCATTGCAGTGCCTCGTGGCCCAGCTGTTTCCTCTGGATATCTGGTGACCCAGCACAGCCACAGCAGACCTGCCAGGTGACAACCATGAAGCACAGCAGGAGGTGAAGGCTAAGGTAGGAGATGTTCCAGTCTTATTTACACATTAAACACATTGAAAGACAGATTTCCACCGAAGCACACGCACACTGACACTGACTGAAACACAAACAGATGCAAACACTGTGATCCCAAGTGCATTCAAGGACATCCACCTTTCTTCGGATGGCTGGAGCAGGACAGCGATCCTGTTTGAGCAGCGTTGGACTGAAGAATTTAAGGTAAGAGGGAGGGATTTACAAAGAAGTAAAGCAGCTTTTTTCTGCGCGCGTGCCTTTGTTGTCTCGTTTTGCATGCTGTGATTTCCATTTTACTTTGTGTCTGTTGCCAGTTACGCCACGCACTGGTTCACTGTGAGCACTTGTCGCAGTGTGTGTGATTTCTTCCTGATGGTGTCCAGTTTGTTTCAGTTAACATATTTGTGGGCAAAGATTTAATTCAGATGTGTGTTCAAGACCACCTGACTTGATAGAGGCTTTGAGCGGGGCTTAATCTGCCTTGTGAAGCACATTGAGGGCGTGCCAGGCTGGGTGGGGAGGTGCCTGTGCCCGTGCTGCGCTCAGCCAAGAGCTGCTCTGCTGAAGGCTTTCAGGGAGTTCTCCTCTCTAATTAGTCATCCTGTCTGAAACAAATAAGATTATCACTACTTTTTGTTGAATTTTGAAATCCCAATTATGGTTATGCTTGATGGAGGGGAGAGAAAGTTCAACAGTCCTTGTTTCCACTGTTCAAGTGTTCACTTTAACACAAGCTGTTGTGCGTTTGAAAATCAGCATGTTAATGCTGTGTGTGCCTCACTCCCCTGAGAGCAGCTGCAGTGCCTGTTTCAGCCAGTGCACAGTGTTCCTGGAACTGGGACCTCTTTGTGACATGAGGGGTTTGGACCCCCCACCCTGTAGGCTTGTGACAGTCCTTCTGACAGTCCGGGTTTGGACCCCCCACCCTGTAGGCTTGTGACAGTCCTGATAGTCTGTGTGGGTGCGGTGTCTGGGAGAGGAGACTTTGGGAAAGGCCTGCTGCTGTTACTAAGGTGCTGAATCACACAGGGGAGTTGTGCAGGAAGGGCTGGAGGTACCCCAGTGCTGGGCAGGTGTGGGGCAGGGGCACAGCCTGAGCACAGGCTGTAGGGAGCTGCATGTGCTGAGCTCAGGGCAGGGCTGTGGCACCTGCTGCGCTGCCTAAATCAGGTGTCCTGTCTTATTTACCTTTTGCCAAGAGTGTAAAGAGAACTGAATAAGGTCCCTCCTCAAGGGGGGTGTATCAGCTTAACCCCAAAGTCAGCTGTGAGGTGAATCTGGTCTCAAATACTGGGACACCACAAAGCATTGTCCTTAGAAAGTACCCTTTTCCTCTGACAGAATGCAAATTAGTTAATAGTTTCCAGCAACTGAAAATGTACTAAAGCATGATTTGAGCAGGAAGGAAGCCACCAGCAGTGCTGCCACCTCTTTGACAGCTCTTCTAATCACCATAGCTTTATCAAGAAGTGTTAAGCTGTATTTTTTTATTGATATTTAAGAATAAATTCTTACAACATCATCTCTATAAAAGGTTCATCACAGACCAAATACTACTCTAACCTTTTAAGCTTCTACAGTAAAAACTGTCGTCTTTATTTATCTAAGTTTGGGAGAGATACAAATGTAATCATAACCCCCAAGGCAAAATTTTATGGCAGTTTTCAGAACTCCTCTCTATAAAAACTACTCAAAGCTACCAACATAAAAGCTCCTAATAAAATTTGCTTTAGATCCTAGTCATAAAACATGAATTTTTTTTCCCTGGCCCTGGAACTACAGGTGTCCACTTGGCAGTGCTGGTCGCTGCCGGATCCCCTGGCAAGGCCAGGCTCCATGTGTCTACTGGGTCTGCAAGGAAGGGCTGCTGCCCCCCGAGCTCTGCCTTGGCTCTTCCCAGCACAGCCTGTGGGTGCCTGGTGCTGTGCCTGGTGGCACAGGAGGTGTGGCTGGAGCACTTCTGAAAGTGAGCAAAATCTTTGGGTATGAGAAGAATGTACAATAAAAGCAAGCAGAAAAAGAACATTGCAGGCAGTAATGTAGAACACTGGACTCTTTCCTCTGTTGCTTGGCTGTTTAAACACTGGGGATCTGCACTTGTTTGCAAGACTGGTGGCCCTCCAGGTCTTACTTTGGTGACATCGGAATTCATGCACCAGAGGTTGCCTTAATTAAAGATTCCTTATTATTATTTGCATGTACAGTGTTAGCAACAAGTAGAAAACCCTTTATGTACATTTGGCTGAGAAGCCTAATCTGGACCCGTGTGCCGTGAGGTTGGGCTGGGGGGGACCCGGGTGTTCTTGAAATGCAGTGCAGGAATAAATCTCTGCAGGCTTTAGAGGATTCCTGGCAACTAAAGGCTCACACTTTATCCACCTAGATTAATTTGCTTTTACTGTGCAGAGTGGACTTAATCCTGCTGCCTCACTCTGAATGGTTTCTCTTCAGAGATCTGAACCTGTTCTTCTGACTGTAATTAGGAGAAAATCTAACATAGCACAAAGCTGCTGGTAAAGGAGAGCAGAGACAATTCCCAGATGTGAAATAAAAAGCATAGCCACCTTCTTTGGGGGGCACACACCTCAAAGCATCCCAGAAATGTCATGATAAATAAGAACAACTTGATGAAAAGTGTGCTTGGATGCACTTACTTTTCTGAGGCAAAAATACTAATATGTTGATTCCTAAAGCTGCTTTTTTCAGGGACTGCAGAAGGCTAGAGGTGGTCTAGAAAACCTCCACCTGGTGGCCCACATCTTGTGTTTGCAGGCCTTGGCCTCGCTTGTCATTCCAAGCATCCACCACATGCTCCATCTATTCTATAGCTGGGAAATATTAAGTGGTTGCTGGTCTCAGCTGATGGTCCTTGTGAGGAGGGTGGGAAGCCCACAGCCCCATCTTCTGGGAAGTTTCCTTCCCATGGTGCTTCTGAAGGGCTTTTTTCTCCTGACTCCTTGTGCTCCTCTGTGGAGACATCCTTGGGAGCTCTAGGACTGCCAGGAAGGGGCAGTCAGGGAAATGAGGTAGATCCAATAGTTGCATAACATGTATAATAAAAGCTATGATTAATGTCAGGGCTTTTCTGTTCATTTGAAAGGAGACTTAAATTACAAATCTGCCTTCCCAGTTGTGTGTGATGTTAGGAATTGGTTCTGGGAGCATTCCCAAGCTGGCTGTTGGAGCTGTGTTCCGATCTCCCTGTCTTTGTTCCGTTGGAGAGGCTGCTGGGTCCTGTCTGTCTGTGATAAGTGGTTAGTTCTGCTTTGTGGGCGCTGTCTGACACGGGAACTTCTCCCCAGTGCCCCTCCTGAGTTATCCATTAGCTTAGGGCTGTTGGGTCTTTGCTGTGTCCCAGCTAAGAAAAGCTGTATTAAGTGTATGTTGGTGAGAAAGGTCAGAGAAAGGATGTTTTTTCTTGTCTGAAGGACTGACAAACTGATACCTTCTCTGGCTGCATGGGCAAAACTACACAGCAGCCAACAGCTCTTCCTTGCCTCCCTTTTTCCTGACAGTCCTGAGGGAGCCTAAAGCATAGAGTATCCCGTGAGTTCTAAATGGCCTTCGACAGCCATGTCCTTGTGAAACCATGTCCTGACAAAGAAGTTAAAAATCCGTACTTAAATAATGAGACTGTTCCTTGTAGTGGCAACCGACCACAGACTCCCTCTTATGGCACCTTTTAATTATTGTTACTGGTGATAGAGGTTTAGGGTCACTGCTTTTGGAAAGAAGCAAACCAGGAAACTTGTTTCTCCTAGAAACAGCATTCCAAGCCCTGGAGGCACAGGCTCAGAGGGCACAGGAGATACAGGGCTCTTTGGGCGGTGCAGTTTGGGGACCTGGGGCTGTGTTGACTCTGTTTTGTTGATAAACACAGTCCTTCATTCCCTGTGCCTTTGTACCTATTCCCTCTCATGAGCTCCAAAGACATTTTATTTTCCTTCAGTTTTGGCATGGGATCAGAGGGTGGCTCTCTGCCTCTGATCTAAGTAAAATAGTCATGATTTGAGGTAGGTGCTGTTCAGATTATTCATCGCTCCTGGCAAAACAAATGTTGGTCTTAAATATTTTGATGAAGTATTGAAGCCACCTGGCTTTTGGGCAGAGCCGGCTGCTGGGTGAGGGGCCTGGTAGCTCACAGACCCAGACGAGGAGGCCCAGTGATAGAAGGTGAGACTCCATGGCGGCATTCCCAGCCTGAGAGGTGGAAGCGCAGGTGGATTGTCACTGCCCTCCTTGTCCTGTTCAGCTGCTGCTCAAGGGAGAGTGACAAGGTCCCAGCCCCAGGGGCTCCTGTACAGAAAGAGGCCTTTAATGGTTTTGATTTCTCTTGTGAAAATAAGAGTGTTTGTAGCAGAGTGGGAGGTGATTGACTCTTGTGGGCATTTATCCTCACAAGATTAGGGAAAGGGAGGAAGAAGCTGTTGCCAGTCTGTTCTTGCACTGAGTAGAGGTTTCTCTGTGAGACTTCTGCAGGTATTGATGGCCTGAGCTCCCCGTATCTCTGCCTTACACGGGGCTGACAGGCACCTTTTGTGAAGGCTTGACAGCATCATCAATACTGGCATTAGAGCTCCTTGTGCAGCTTATGAGGATGGGATGGGTGTGATGGATATGGAGCCATGTGAGAAATTGGGCGAGGTCACTGCCATTTTTTTCCTGGCTTTCACAGAGGCCATGTTTGCTTCCCTGCGTTCTCACACAGGGACATGAATTGATTGGTGCTGCCGTGAGTCATTTGGCAGGATGAGTCGGGAACCGCCAGGGTCTCTGCCAGAGGGATGGATCGGGTGGGTCCCAGCAGAGCTCTGGGACTGCTGGGCTGTCACAGTTTGGGTGCAGGGAGCCCCTCTGAAGGCTGTCGCTGGGGATAGACACTCTGTGTGTATGTGCTCTGAGGTGGAATTGTCTGACAAATGGCAGTGCCCACACAGGCACTGCAGAAATTGGACTGTTCTGCCTGTTCTCTCATCTCCAGTTTCATTTTCCCTTGCCAGTGCTGCCTCTGGCTGTGGCGACAGAAAACGATCCTTCCCCATATGTCTCCTAGTTGGCACCTGGAACTCATGCAGTTTTTCCAGATCCTCAGAGTGCCCTCTGAGCCTGGCTGGAGCCTGAGGAGAGAGGCTGTGTGGCTGCTGGTTGAGGGGCTGTACCAGTGCACTCATGGGGCAGTGAGAGTGGGGTGAGCAACCACATTGCAACTCCCAGAGTCTCTGTGGTTCCCTTGCTGCTCCAGCTGGGAAATAATCTGCACCAGACTTGTTTCCTGGCACCAGCCAGCTTCCTCGGTGCCAGCTCCAATGTGTAGGCTGGCACATTGCAGGAACAGGGAATGTGTGTGTGGGGCAAAAGAAGTGGAAACAGTCCTGGCTCTCTCACCTCTGCTCTGACCTGCCCTGGCCCCTGATGGCCGTGCCTTTATGGGTGGAAAAACATCCAAGACAAGACATTTCTCTTTCCTTCTGGTTTACACCATTTCCCCCTATTCACTTTACTGATGGTGCTTACAGTTACAGAATCCACTGTGTCCCAGGTTAAGCGCAAATTATTCCCCTTCTGCCAAGGACGGTTCGTACCAGAAGCGGGAAGTCACTTCCACTGATCTGTCTGTGAAATACCCCCCAAAGCAGCTCCAGTTGGGAAGAGCTAGTTTTGGTTAGATTTGGCTGTGTTCCTCACAAGCCCGTGGAGATGCTGCAGCGTGTGTGGCTGCCGGTGCGGAGGCTGCCACAGACGCCTGACATGGGAGTGAATTCCCATGCTTGTTTTACAGTAAAGGCTGGCTTGGTGCTGCTCCACGCCTGAAAGCTCCACGGGATTTGTCTTGAGCTGTGTTTTTAGCAGCTCTCAGATATTGAAGTGCTGGGGCCGTCCTGCAGCAGGGTGGTGAGCTTGTGGGAAATGGCCTTATGCAAAATATTTCCACAAGGTTTTTTAATGCTCCCACTCTTTCCAAATGTGCCCTGGTTGACCTGAGGCACAGGATAGGCAGCAGCTGCAGGGATGGCGTTAGAGTGGGACGTTCCCACTGCACCAGAGCCGGGCTGTCTGCCACAGAGAGGAGGTGGGATGCTGCCGTATCCTATTAACTGTGGGACCTTCTACCTGGAGATGAAAGAACAAAAGCCTGGGCAGACAGTTAATTATAGCTTCAGCTTCACAAGCAGAGTTAATGAATTTTAACGTGCCTCAATTAATAACTAATTGGGTTTTGCGCCTCGGCTGTGAGTGGAACTGGAGGGGTGTCCAGGAAAAAAATGGTCTAAAGATGAGAGATTTTAATTGAAATACTGTAGGATTCTTGTACAGGGAAATGGTTCCTGGTGTTATTCTACGGTTTGAATGCAGAGGGAAATTAAAGGGGAAGTTGTTTCCAAGAGAAAACAAGTGGCAGCATTACGGTGCCAACCAGGCACGGCATTATTGTGTCACCTGTACTGTGCAGTTTGGAGAGTCCTCTATTCACAGCATTGTTGTGCCACAGAGAAGTGGGTCCTGCAGGCTCACTAGGATGTTCTGCCTCAGTTTCAGGAGTCAGAGAATTTAGGTAGAAAGAAATGATACATAACATAAATTTTTTTATACTCTAGGCTGGAATGTGCCTGGTAGTGCTATTGGTCTAATGAGATATTTTATGTCTATTTCTGTGCAAAGAGGATTATTTTTTAAGCCTACAGTTAGGAGAAGGTCCAGTGCTTTGCTGTGATTAGCATTAATTCAGGCTCTGGTGGGCCAAAGGAAATGACCACAGGTAAAGGTAGCAAAGGTTAAATTGTGTTTGCAGTAGTTTAAAAGAGCGATAAATCCTGGAGAGTGCAGAAATAGAGGAACACTCTGCATCTCAAGCAGCAGAAAATTGTCGTCTTTTGAATTTGATGCTCTGAGTGTGAAGGAAGAAAGGAAAATATATCTATATGCCATTTCCTCCTTCAGTACCATTTCCAGGGAATATTTATCAGCAGCCTCAGCCACCAGGCAGGAAAACACCCAGAAGCCAAAGTGCAGATTTAGTTTGTTTTGTTTTACTCTTCCATTTTTCTGGCTATATTCAAACCCCCTCAGAGAGAATGTGGAGTAATAAGAAAAAGAAAAGAAATTAATTTATTCAATGTGGCATTGTCAGGCACCGACCCTCCACCGATGACTATTTACGCTGGGCTGCTCATCATGCCCTTCACAACTGCTGCACAATAAATAATAAAAGATTAAAACCTTAAACCTGGAAAACTTAGGAAAAAAATATTAGAAAATTTTATTTCGGATTATAAAAATCCATGAATGATTTACTTTAAGGGACAATTTCATTGCTGCCATGTGCAGGAACTAATGATCATGGAGGGCTCCGGATTGGTGAGGAGGCTGCTTGGGAAACATAGTCATGGGTAGGTGATAAAGTCACCTTGCTCCCGCGCTGCCTCACTGTCACCGCTGTGGCTTTCACCATTTGTTACAAGAAAATGATGGTCCACGTACATATTTATACGTGGATGGCAATAACATTGGCAATAACCCTCCCTGAGCAAGCCGCCTTGTTTTAGGGAGCCCAGCTCCTTCCTGGTGCCAGCAGCCCCTGCTCGGCGTGCGGGGAGGTGAATGGAGCTTGGGTGATGGACATTTGCAATGGAACTATTCTTTGTCATTAAGGATGTTGCTTAAACTGGGAGCAGATGCCAAGTGTGCCAGGTTCCCCCCAGGTGCTCCTGTGGCACGCCCTTAGCAGGAGATGGGTCTGTAAGAGCCTTCCAGTCCGCTCTGGAGAGCGGCGTGTCTGCTGCTGTTCGGGTGGCTGGAGTGTGCCTGGCTGGGCATTGCCCTCGTGTCAAAGTGGGTTTGTGCTGGCCGTGGGGAAAGGCTGCTGGATGCAGCAAACCATTGTTTGAGTTCTGTTTTGTGTTTTTAAACACACACACACACATACTGCACAGTTAGCACATTCATGTCAGGGCTGTTGTTGGGCAAGGCCGTCAAACGGAGCAGCAACTGATGGTGCCAAAGCCTAGGAAAAATACAACTAAAAGGAAGACAGTATGGGGTACAGAAGGCAACTAGCTGTGCTTTGGGGCACAGAGGGAGACACTTGTGCTGGTGAATGAAGGCACCTGGGAGGTTTAGTAAGTCCTATTTGGAAAACTTCTCTGTGTGTCCCAGCCCTCTGCCCTGTCCATGTCTTGCTGCATTTAATTAGTCCAGCACATACTAATTCTTTGCTCCAAATTCAGTATTTGCCATTTATGTGCCTTGATTTCAGGCGTTCACCATGTTTTACCCCAGTCTCTCTTTGTCCAATGGCAAAGTTCCCTGGTTTTGGTGACTTCAGCTAGAGTGTGCATTTCTGGCTAGGGTGCCGTCTTGCCTTTTCTCTTGGCCTCATGCTCAGGAGGCTGCTGAAACCTTTCCGGTTCTTCACTACCACCTTCTGTTAAAAAAAACCAAACAATTCAGTGTGAAATGGTAGGAACGAGGTTATGAACGTGATGCTACTGATCAGCGAGTTCCTTCCATGGGGTGAGGTGAGAGCAGATGGAGGTGTTGGGAGACAGTCCTGGTAGCCCACAGGCTCTGGTGCAGCGCAGTTCCACCTTCCCCTCACCTTCTGAAGCGCATGCAGGCTGGGCAGCATTTTGGCACCTGCCTGTGGCTGCACAGAAGGGGCTGGGAGCGGAGCCTGCCAAGTCCCAGGCCCTGGAGGAGCCGCCAGCCGGAGTCCCACAGGTCACCAGCCATGCATGCACGGCCCCCGCTCCCTGAGCGTGTCCAGCTCCGTGTCTCGCAGCCCAGCTCCTGGCTGGCGTCCCCGCTCCGCGTGCCTCCTCCCGAGGGGGCTGCGGCCAGAGGACAGCAGCAAGGTCACCGCCGCTGCAGGTTTGTCTGCCGGGCTGCGGGAGGGGGCCGGGCGGGCTGGGCTCTCCCCAGCCATGGGCGCCTGCTGAGGGAGGTGTCACGGCGTGCTGGCTCCTGAGCCCGGAGTGGCAGCGTTTGCACTCGGAGGGGTGTGAAGTGCCCCTCGGGAACCTGGGATTTTTCTGCGTGGCTTCAGCTGCTGCTCCTCACACCCCAGAGGTGACTGGGCCACGGGGAGGGCAGGCAGGGGTGATGGGCACGGCCCAGCGGAGCTCGGCTGTCACACGTGGGGAGCCAGAGCAGTGCACCGTGGCCACCGTGCTTGTCACTGGAGCCTGCTGGTGCCCTTGATTCCCGAGCCAGATCAGCACGGGCACGCTCCTCTTGGGAAGCACACACAAATTCTGGGCTGAGGCACAAGGCTAAAGGCATCTCGAAACAGCCATGGTCAGGCATGGCTGCCCTAGGAGATGCTGCTAGTTGTCTTGAAATAAGTCAAGTGGTGGGGGAGACCCCTCCCTCGGCCTGTTGGCCACACACAAATTGCTTACAGAAGGTTTTAAATTTCTGTTGAGAACTGTTTGTGGCATGGCTTGTGTTTCTGCTGGTCTTAATGAATCAGTTCTGACTTAATTTATCAGTGTTAAATGTTTGCTTCTCATTTGGAAGTTGGATGTGAGTGAGGATTTAAGGCCAGCATACTTGTGTTTTCTCAGAGCAAGGCTCCACATCTGCATTCACAGGAAGAAAACATGTAAGGTCCTTTCATGTGGCCAAACTGCAAATGGCATTCAGAGCCAAACCAATATGCAGCGTATCTTTATCCACATTTCTTCTGCTTCTCTTAAGACCTGCCAACCATTTCAGGAGATGTCCTTGGTCAGATCAAACAATTCCTCATGGGCCACCAAGCATCCTTCCCTGTCAGTTGCTGTCCAAACCCTCCATCCCACAGCCCCCTCAAACCACTCACCCTTGGTTACCTGCAGAGCTGGCAGCTGAACGCACTGTGCCCCTGTCTGCATAGGGAGGTTTTGTGCTTCTATCCTTGCTTTGAAGCCACTCTTCTCTCGCCTGCACTGGTGGCTTTGCCCCACGGTCCCTGGCTGAGTGAGCTGCTGCAGGTAGGGGCGCCTTGCACTAGATCAGATACGAGTATCGGTGGCAGAAAGGTGTGATTCAGACAAGGCAGCGCTGGTGTAAACTGGTGTTATTGTATCTCACCACTCTGGTGGAGAAATTCTCACTGGCACTTACTGTAACCATGTCTGATACGTAATTCGGTTGGATTCCACGGGGATTTAAGCTGTATTTGACATGAAGTGAAATGGATTTCCATTCACCCATACAGACGCTTGCAGCAGTTTAACCAGCTCCGTTTCCAAAGTCGTTTTAGGGCATGGGATCTTAGGGAACGGGGGGAGCTGAGGTGAATGAGGAGCTCAAAGGTGACAGTCCATAAAAGGGTTGGTGCAGGTACCTGGCATAGCTGGCAGGTGCTTATCAGAGCCCAGCTTTCCTGAGAGGAATTTAGGGCTGTTCCTGCACCCTTGGTGCTCAAAGCGAGCAAATGGGAATATTCTGCCTAAAGCACTACAGGTTCTTCATGTTGTTACTGCTCTGATACTGAGCAGACATTTACGAGGTACTCCGAGGTGGTGATTGAATGTATCTGTGCTTCAGGACCTAATCATGAAAGCAGGAATTAAAAAGGGGTTTTTTAAGAGGAATGCCAGCTTCCCAGCATTTGCCACAGTTGTTGGAGATTCTACCAAAGCCCACAGCAGAGCTGCATTTATTTCATTTATTTTGATATCCAAGTCTACTTAGGGAAGGAAATGAGTTAGATTAAGTATTTATAAAAGAGAAACTGGAGAAAAGATGTGCAAGTTTCCCCACCCCCAGAAAGATACTGCACTGGCTGTAAAAAGAGTTCCCAGGGTAGTCCGTGTTTTACTCCCTGTGTCATTCCTGCTCTGTGCAGAAAGAATCTCTCCTATGTATACAGCAGGAGGGTGACAAGCCAAGAATGCCATCAGTGCCTGTGGAGAGAGGGGTCAGCACTTCCCAGCATGGGGAGTCCCAGTGAATGGGACTAAAGACAGGAACCACGCTGTGTACCTGCTAGCAGGAGGGGGGGCTTTGTTGCTCATTGGTGACTGCCCCGAGCTAGAACAGTTTGTAACCCATGAGGAAGACACTGCCTTTGCTGCTTCTGTTTGCTGTCTGGTGTCAAGTGAGTGGGTGACTTGGAGCCCCACAATCCCCTCCAGATGTGGGATTCCCCTGTGGGTCACTCAAATGTGACTTCAGTTTCTTTCCAGTTTTGGTGGGATTTTCCTTGTGGAATCAGAGCTCAGGTTTGAGGTCAGAGCTCTCCTTCAATTCATGTCCATATTGTTGGCTTTCCCAGGGCAGCTCTCCTTCCACAGCCCCTTGGAAAGGAGAGAGCCTGAGCTTTGCTGTCTTGCCAGGGCCAGACAACACATGGGGTGACTGCCAAAGCCAGACACATATCACCATCCCCTCTCCCAGTACGTCCCATCCGTCCCACTGCCCCTGGAACAGGAGATGGGAGTGGGGAACAACAGAGCACGAACCCCTCGCTAGGAGCCCCGCACAGCCACGACAGAAGCTCAGAGGCGTGGGCTGTACCACTGCCATGGTGTCTCTTCTCGCAGGGCAGATCCCCACTCCTGCTGCCACTGTTGCGTCTTGGGAAAGGGGAGCTCTTTTTAGATCTGTGAGCTGGGAGTTCCCTTTCTAGAAATGCTCTTGACTTCCAGCTCAAAACACTTCAGAGCACATTTCCCATTGCCATTTCTCAGCATCTTGCCACCAGTTTTATTAGCACCAGTTTTAAGAGCAGCAGCTTTCATATAGGCATGAGTTAGGTTTGGGTTTTGCTGAAGGCTGTAGAGAGACATCCCATTCCTTCCTGTCATTCCATGTATACTTTGAAGAGCTGTGCTAATTGTTCCCTTTGAGGAGTCAAACCCCTGAACTTCTGAAGCACCACTTCCCTGCCAAAAGCACTGCCAGATCTGTGTCTCCTAAGCTCTCCTGGCCACAGATGGCTAAAGCAGGTGCTCATGTTCCATGGTAAGTCATTCAGGCATTACAAAAAGCTCCAAAATGTTGGTGTGGAGGCCAGCTTCTGGGTGCAAGTTAGAGGTGACCCTGGGTGTAGGAACTGCTGCATAACCCCATATGGTGTGTAGCCACTGCCTGGCTCTCTGGGTGATCCCAGAGCTGGCTCCAAGCTTGTGGCAACAGCTCAGTACAAGCTTGGAGCCAAACTAGAAGTCCAGCAAACTGGAGGAGTTTCAGGCGAGGTCCCTGCTTGGCCTGGCTGAGCAATAAAGTTGTTTCAGCTTTCTTTTGCTCCACAGGTTCTTAAGCTGGAACCAAAACCCAGGAGCGAAGGAGAAAGGTGTTTGGGCCTCATAGGAGGGGGTCTGAGCAGCCCCAAAAAGCAGAGTTGCGGTGTTGTCTCAGTGCTGTGCTGGCAGCCTCTGCTGGGCTCTGCAGAGTGTTTTCACAAGGTCCCCGCATGTGGCAGTGACTCACTGCAGCCACAGCTCCTGGAGCATGAACAGCTGGAGCAATTTCCAGCCCAGAGTTTTCCAAATTATGAATGTTCGTGAAAGGAGAAACAACGCTGAAGGTTTTTAAGGATTTGGTTTTGTAAGAGACATCTGGGTTGGAGGTTTGTGTTACCTCATAAGCATCTGTGTGTTTTGTGTGCTGGTACTTCACTGCATCACCTGGCTCCGTCTTTGTGTTTGGATTTCTCTCCCATGTGCCTTCACTCTTGTCCTTTTTTACTGAGCCTTCAGCTTTCCTGAAGGAAAAACAGTTCCTAGCCTTTGCAAGCACCCTTAAATGTCCCCCACCTCCTCCCAGCTGCTCCGTTCTCTTTTGGCTCTGCTTTAGGAATGTTTTGGAGGAGTTAGGAGATGGGATCTTGTAGGAGTTACAGGCAGATAAGCTCTGTGCAGAGAAGCCCTTTTCCACAGAGGTGGGAGGAAACAAATCCCAACTTTCAGCAAGGTCCTAAAAAAATCCCTAGCAGCTTCCATCAAGCCAGTGACACTGGCTTTTCTCTCATGCCTGTTCCTGAGAGTGATCAAGTGCCATAAGAAACCAGTTCTTTGAAAGGCAGACTGTGGTAGTGTACTGGGATTCTTTGTGCCGAGCACAACTCCGGCCGTGACGTCACCTCTGTGCTCTCACCACTGGTGCTGGGCAGGAGTTCCTCGCCATTGACTGCAGCCATAATCCACTATGTGCCAGCCAAAATCCCAGTCTGGCAGCACCCCCCTGCTTTCCATCATGGAGGTCCAAGGATGCAGGGAACCAAACCTGCTGCATTGGGTTTACGGAGCTGGTCATGAACAGAGCTCAGCGCTGGTGATTAACACAGCGCAGCGCTGGTGCAGGGCCGATACAAATAAAAGGTCTTTGCAGTTATAATGAGATATTCATGCATGGCAGCTCGGGGTATAAACTCAGCTGTTACTGTGTGCTTAGCTATGGGAAATGGAGCAAAACAGGGCTGAACTCATCGCGTCCCACCTCAGCTGCATCTCACAAATAACAGCCTTGAACACCCTCGTCAGCAAGTCCATTTCCTGTGGCTGCCGGCAGCAGTTCCCAGCCCAGGTGTCCTCTGCACAGACAGGCGAGCCAGGGGTGACGTGGCACAGTGGGGAACAATTGTTAAGTATCCATATAGCCTGTGTGTGGGAATGCTGATGGTGACAAGGCCGTAACGGGTGTCTCGCACTTTTTGTCCCTGCCGGGGAGGGGAGCTCTGTGGGGAGAGGCTGTGGTGTGCTGGAGACAGGGAAACTGAGGCATCATGTGACCAAAGCTGTTTTATGTCATGCAACAGAGCTTGGAGCACCCAGGAAGTCATGGCAAGGGAAGAGCGAGGCTGTACAGTACCTGGTGATGTTCCCCCCAGCCTCACAGCATGCCCAGTGGGAAATGGGGGGCTGAAGGCCAGTACTCATATGAGAGAGACCAGACAAGGCAGGGTGACAGCCTTCTGGCTATGTCCCTCGTGTTTGCAGGTGACATCCCTCAGACCTCCCTGACTCAGAGACTTGCAGCTTCTTCTTGGTGTCTGTCCAGACTTTTCAGATGTTTTCTCGGGGTTTGGGGTGGATGTGAGGCACAGGAAGTTAATTTTTCAGCTGAATTGACAGCACAGAGGCTGACATCTTCCACACCATTTTCCTGCTGGAGTCCCTTGCAGACTGAAGAGCCCTCCCTGAAAGGCTGGATGCTTTGGCACTGCTTCTATTAGATAGAGCTAGAGGTTTGCTGCTGATAATCCTGCCACAAATTCAGAATTAATCACAGCATAATGGAATCTGGTAGTGCTGGTTGTTAATTCTCTATTGAGTCTGCATTCCTGTGTTTGTTCTCATTTGTTCTGATCAGGGCCATTGTCTCTAATATTGCTGCATAAAGGGTAAGAAATAAATCAGCGGTGTTTAGCTTTCCTAACCATCTGCTCTGGCTCCCATCCCAAACTCAGTTTTTAAGTTGGGCACAGTTTGTGTGATTTTGCCTTGTGACAGAGAATGTCTCTTGGGAGAGGGGGAAAAAGTGACTCCTGATCTCACCCCAGGGATCGATCATTCCAGGGATACTGCACTTGAACTCATCAGGTTTTTGTTGTCATGCCCGTGATTAGGCTGAGCTTTGGCAAAGATGCCAAAAGGAGCTTCTTTCTCTTTGGAATGATGGGATTAGTGCCTTTAACAGCCGTGTGTTACTTGGAGGTGTAAAGCACTTGGTTTGGCCGTGGAGTTTGTGCGCTTGGGTGGCATTTGGTCCCAACAAGGTCAGTCTCCAACCTGTGCACACTGTGATTCACCCCTTGGGCTGTTACTGAACTTCCTGTGGAGCGCAGCCAGTTGGTTTTAAGAGGTGTTGTTAATGCGGTGAAATTCAGGGCATTTGGGAGCTGCTGCATCGTCACAGATGGGACATACATCTTGTAAACTATAAATTTTTAAAAATTATTTAGCATCTCCATTGCTGTGTGGGCCATGTGGCAGTGAGCATGGGATAATTCCACAGCTTTCATTAGAGCACACATCAAACATTTAAAGTCCACGGGTGGTGTTTTCAGGAACTATTATAATAATTAGGAAAGGAGAATGGGTTTAATAAGAGTTGTAAACAGTGATCAGCAGCCAGACCCCATCCCTCCCTACAGACCCATCTGCATAGCACATCTGGGCACATGGACAGGGAGTAGCACGTTCCATCCCACCTGCCCTGACTCTGAAGGAAGGTGTGGGGGGTCTGGGGTCACTCTGGGACACAGCAGTGACAACTTGAGGAGAAGAACCTGTAAAATACACAGAAAAGCTCAGCCATCAGCAGACCCTTGTGCTCAGTCTCTTGACAGCTGTCTCTGGGTGCTCCGGGCTCACAGACACAGAGCCCTGCGGACCCTGGGCTGTGCTGGGCGGGCACAAAGCGATGTCCCCACCAGCGAGGACCTGCGGCCAGATCTGGCAGCCAGTGGGATGCAGCATGGCCCCACCCTTCTCAGGGACCTGGACACAGGGTGCCTGAGCCAGGCTCTTGTGGTCAGGCCCTGCTGTCCCTCTGGAGCCCAGTAGATAGAGGTCCGCAGGTTTTTTTTGTGCATTTCGTCTGTCAAGATGAGACATGAGAGGGAAAATCACAAACTCTTACTTAAAAGTCATAATGGGCTGTAATCATGCGGAGCAGTGTAATCCCCAGGAGCAACTCCTTGCAGTGGGGTACATTGTGGTCTGGAGGGAAGCTCTGACAGCTGGAAATCCAGTCAGGCTATGTTGATCATGAGCATCTTCTAAGTGACAGGAAGTCCCAAATTACACCCAGTGGAGGAATATTCTGGAAGGAAGGTTCCCATGGCTGAAGTTTGACATTCCATGCACAACAGCCTTAGTCAGGATTGCTTCCTGTCCCTATGGGGCAGTTTGGTGTGCTTGTGCTCAAGCACTCTGGTCCCCATTCCCTGGTGCTCTCTGCAGATATTTGGAATTCCCTGGTGACAGGCAGCAGCTGTGTTCAAGGTGATGGAGGTCCTTGTGTAAGATGCTGTGGAGGGAAGGATGGTTCCAGTGCAGCAGCGAAGAAGCTGTTGAATAACTAGCTGCTTGCTGCAGCTGCACTGTGTGTCCTGCCAGGTGTTAAATGGGCACTGCTCAAATCAGCAGATCTGTCATGTCATTCCGTGTTCATGAGAGTTCAGGCTCTCAAGAAAGCACCCAAGGTGCAGGCCTGGGAGCCACAGGCTGGCTTCGAGCGCTTCTGCACTGGATAGCCCCCACCTAGGAAAGGCCCTGGTTCAGGTGGTGCTCCTGGCTCAGCTGTGGACAGCAGGCACAGAGACACAGCTGTGGTGACTTGCCAGTCATGCGGCCACCTTCTGGACAGGCCACCAGCCAGGTCTCAGCAGGGAGCTCTGCTGCAGCCACCAGTGGCTGTCACCGTGCTCTGCCACACCCCGAGGTGCACTGCCAGGCAGGGGTCACTGTGGGATGGGGGAAGGCACCCCCTCTCTGACTTGGAGCCGAGGGCTCCTCACGGGGTGTGGCAGCCAGGCTCCAGATCCGAGGAAGCAGTACGGCCTCACCTGCCCTGCGGAGGGTGAGCCCCCCAACGGGGCAGACACCCATGGCTGGGGTCCGCTCCGTGTGCGCCCCCACAGCCAGCCCGGCTCTCCAGCCTGGCACGGGGCAGCTCTTGTCCACTGACCTAAATTGAGGCTGAGCAAAGAGAGCAAGCAGCTGCCCCACTGCTGCTGCTCTGTTTTCAGCATGGCTCGAGCTTCCCTAATCCCCTCGGATTTTGTATCTACCAAAACAGCTTGGGCCCATCAGTAAATTGCAGTGGCATATGGTCCAGGTTTATGAGTAATCTGGCACACGCTGAAGGCAAGGAGGACGTCATCCTTCAGCAAATACAGAAAATATTGGGGGGAGGTTATGACTGTATTTAATATAGTTGATGAGAAAGCTGTGAGAAATGTTTACCTTTGAAGCCAGTCCTGTTTCAACTTCAGCTGCTGGGAGAGGCCTCTGTGTAACACAAAACAAATAGAAGTAACAGGGGCGTCTTGATGGTCCTGTGAAGGTTTTGTCACTTAAACTGATCCCATGGCAGTACTCGTGTGGGGTTGGAGGGGAAAGCAGGCGGCTGGTGCCACCAGCCACCTTGTATACAACCAGTGCCACATCAGCCACTTGGAATAGTCCTCATCGCCTCCCTGCAAGTGAAGTTCCTCTAGCTGGTGCGTATGTCAGAGGCACAGCTTCATCCCTGAGGAGAAGAGGGAAGTGCAGTTTTAGCAGCTCTGGGAGGAGGAGCCTTGTCTTGGACACTTTGGTGTGCCTGGCTTTGTTGTAGTGGCAGTGAATGCCCCAGCATGGTTTGCAGATGTTCTCTGAGGACACAAGAATCACCTCCCACTGTCAAAGTACTCAGCATTGGCTTCATCAGGGCAATTCACCTGAGGAACGTCCAGATCCTGGTGGAGGAGCCCTCTGTGCAGTCCTGTCCTGGCAGGGAGATGAAGCTGTGGATGTTTTGAGCTCCATCAGCTAGTGTGACAGCCCTTCTCTAAGGGCTGGGGATATCCCTGGGCTCAGCTGACATCCCCCAGAGACATCTGTGTGAGAACTGGGACATCTCTGGGAGCAGGAGGACATGGAGATTGGAAGGGACTGTGTTGGGTACAAGACTGCAGCAGCACTGTGAGAGCGTTTCCTTGGCCCCTGGTTGCTCGCTGTGGCTCAGACCAGCGATGCTGCTTTTCCCTCCAGCTGGGACGAGAGATAAGAGTTCCTCTTCTCCCTGCTCAGCTGCTGTGGGCTCTGGAGCCCCATTCCACAGAGGGCTTGAACTTCCTTTCACTCTTCACAAAATCCAAGTTTCCTCAGTGTGTTTGCAAGGCCAGCTAGAAGAACCTCACTCTCTCACAGCCTCCCTACGCTGTGTAATGCTTTGGCAACACTAAATGTTTTCTTTGGTTGCATAGATGTGGCTGTGACATGCAAGGGGGAGTCATCTCCAAGAGGAGGTGCACGTGTCCTGTCCTGTGGCCTGGTCGGCAGCATGGGGAAGGAGAACACAGCTGGCTCTGAATGCCACTCTTCTCTTGCTGCCAACTGCCACTTGGAAACACCCCAAACTTTAAGGAAGGTTTCGCCTCTTAAGTCCAAGAAAAGGCCTCAAACAGCTCACAAATGACTTAAAATTTTAAAAGTCCAAGGTTTAAACAGAGCCATTGGGACTGTATTTGTTCAAACCTTATGTATCTCAGTGGCTCAGATTTTTAGCCCTTTGCTGCAAGCTTTGAAGCAACACAGTGTGCAGTTTAAAAGGAGCTTTGCTTTTTAAGCGGGAGCTGATTTTTTAAGGCTGGGATCTGTGTGGTTTGTGGTTTTGTTTTGCATAGTCCAATTTTGCATTCTGGAAACTAAAGAAAATATCTCATGTCAAAGGGTGTGATGCAGACCATGTGATCTCAGCAGCAAGATGGAGCAGGGTGCATTGTTCCAGTGGGCGTGGTGTCTTCTGTGGGACCATGCTGAGACATTCTGCCGCTGCTGGGGCAAGTTGCTGGAGCCAGGAGCAGAACTTTCCTGCAGTCCCTGGAAATCCAAGGGCGTCTGCTCACAGTTCTTATTTTAAGTGTGTGTTGACAGGATCTTCACGTGCTCCATTGCTTTGCTGCGGGTGGCATGCGTGTGCTCAGATGGATCAGGGACAAGTCCCCCTCGTCCCTCCAGGTCGCCCTGGTACAGCAAAGGCCCTTGTTGCCCCTGCCCTGCTCCGTGCAAGGGCATCTCAGGATCCCGGGATCCCTTGTCAGTCCGTGCCTGGGAACGCCAAGCTGCAAGCCATGCCTGCCTGGAAAACAGGCCCCGCAGTGTGCCCTCATGCTGTCGCTGTCATGAGGGAGGGCATGGCTCCCAAGAGGGGCTTGCTGGGATTTTTCAAAGCAGTTTGGGGAAGGGTTGAGCCTCAGGTGCGCAGCAGAGCTGTGATCTGCAGCTGTCCCTGCAATTCTCCTCTGTTTTCACGTGGGTGGGACAAAACCAGGTGATCTTTCCAGTTGTGATGACAGGACACGTCAGGTGTTTCCTCTTCACGATGTGGCAGTGAGTGGTGGTGACTCAGAGTCTGCATTTGTCACCGTGCACAGCTGGTGTCCTGGTGTCTGGCTGCTGCGGCAGGACACACACCAGGCCCTGAGAGCCGAAGGAGTTAAACTGCTCCCAAATAGGCCTCTTCATGCTAATAAAGTACCTTGGAGCTGGTCCAGCAGGCAGACACCTGGGTATTATCCAAGCATCTGACACCCCTAGAGAACCAGAGCCTTGATGAGCTTTGTACACTCTCAGAAATCTTGGAGAAGAAAGGAGGCTTTCCATGGAAAATGGGTTTTCAGGGCAGCTGAAGGACATGATGTTCAAGATCATTGCTTTAAAATAATTTCAGCTGCAGTTAATGTGAAGCAAAGAAGAAAAGAAAACCCAAGACAGTGAAAGGATAATTAATTCTGAGTTGGAGCTGCAATTTGGAAGGGCTGTATTGTGAAGTGACCCTTTTCCAAAGGATACCTGCACTGGCTCTTCTTGGAGAGCCCTTTGCAGTGAAATGTTGTGTTGTTTTACTTTTACACTGTACGTTTATTCTCCCCTGGTGTTACAGGGTGACCTTGAGTTGAGCTTTGCAGAGAAGGGCCCAGTGTAGTGAGGAGGCTCTGCAGGGAGCCTGGCACAGGCTGGGCTGAGCAGAGCCCTCTGGAGCCAGCCCCCCTTTCCGTGCTGTGACAGGATGGTGCCTGGCTGTCCCCTGGGCTCGTGGCACCCTGCCATCCATCCTGCTTTGTTCCTCTCTTCTCCCTAACCACCACAGCATGCACCCTTATCAAGAGAAGCCCTGCAGAGCCCCTTTTAGTACCATGGGGCATCCTTTTGGAGGGACACGGTGTCCCTGCTCCTAGGGTCTCACCCCACAGAGCTCTCAGGGAGCTTGGGTCAGTGGATCACCCTATCTGGCGCCGACCGCCTCTCGCTGGGGCATCTCCTCCCTTCCTAGCACGTGTTGTACTGAATTTCTCCAGAAGCTGAGAGGTGCTTTTTATGAGGAGCTGTTCCAGGGACTGAAGCCTGTACAGAATATGATGTTTGTTACTGCCATTCCAATGTAATTTGAAAAATACCTATTTCTGGCCTACTTGCTTTTCCTCAGCTTACAGAGAAACCAATAAAAAAAGCATCGAGGCCGGAGCTCTAATCAGATTCACGTTTTGGACATCAGATCAGTACAATAATGCATTTCACACTGTTGTTTCCTAATTTGCCTAATCAAATAAAAGGAGATGAAGCATCACGGAGCCCAACCTCCCCGTTCCAACAAGGCAGCGCCGAACCCATCACTTGGCGCTCAAATTAATTTTCCCCACACAGGTTGGTCAAAGCACATAATTTAATCAGCGTCTTGTAGTGCTGTCAGTAGACACCATCTATCCCAGGGGCTGGCAATCCCAGGCAGCTGTCCCGAGGAACCACAGCGTGCGTGGATAGCCCGGAGAGGTTTGGGGAAAGAGGGGAAGGCGCCTCGGGCCACTGCAGCCCCTGCTGTCGCGGCAGGTATGGAGCAGTCAGGTTCTTGGCTGTGCTAAATCCCAGGTAAATCCATGCTCCAGAGACAGTTGGAGCAGATGGTCTCCCTGTGTCCTCAGGAGATTTTCCAGGGAAGTGAGGGCTGTTGTTGGAGCTTGGGCAGGTGCTCAGGGCCATGGTGGGGCTTGAGTTAATGCTAAAACCAGTGGTGTGGTAAGGGAGGAATTTCTCTGTGACTTAGTCATGTCTTGTTGCATCCCAAAATGGGCAGGACTTGTGCTCCAGGTAAATCCATGTCCCTGAAGGCAGCTTAGAAGCAGCATGCTGTGTGGAACAAGTTGGCCTAAGTGTCCTGCTGAGCAGTGCTGCAGGGAGCTGGGAGCTTTTTGGGTACTGCCCAATTCACCACCCAGAACAAAGCAGTTCCACTTACAGAAGCTGAATGTTGAGACCTGGGATCCCTCTCCTGGCTGTGGAGCAGAGCTGGGAACCCCACAAATGCTGCAGGATTGGTGCCATTGCAGATGCTTTTCTCCTGCAATGTGTTGGAGAATTTAGCAGAAATTGAGATTGTGCTTTTAAAGAGGAACCAACCAATGGGATGGGTTTGGGGTTTTGTTATGATTCACTGGGAGTCAGGAATGGTATTTTGCTGCTGGTGACATCAGAGCAGACCTAAAAATGGTACTGAGACCCCCCCCAAAGTATAAAACCATGTTTGAGTTCTGTTTCTCAGGAGATCTGTCCTGGGCTCGGCTGTGCTGTGGAGTACATCCAGCTTTGCAGGTGGGGTTTGTGTCTCAGAAGGTGTGTTTGTTCCCAAGCCCAGTGGGGATGGCCGTGGTTTGTTGCAGTGGGCCCCTGGGCCCTACCGGTGCATCCCAGAGCTCCCCAGAAGGCAGCAGCAGCCACAGGCCCCAGCTGAGCAGTCCTGTGCATTCCCATTTGGGAAATTAAGTTCATTTACAAAATCAGGCAAAGCAAGCAAATGAAAAAAAATTAGTGTGAATTAAATAATACAATTTTGGTGCAAACATGGAAATCAAATTTTGCTTTTCCATGGGCTGTGGAGCCATCCTTGAAGCACAGGAAGAACCATTGTGAGTTCACTGCCTAAACCCAAAAAAGTTATCAAGTAAAGGCAGTTTCTTGCATCCAAAGTCCCTCATTATATTAAAAAAAATATTGCAGCACAACATTTACAAGTGCATCACAGGACCCACTTGCACTGTTAAACAGATGGCACCTACACAGGACCCAAAAATATATAACAATTTTAATTGAGCCAATGCAAAACAGATTTGTGAAGTAAAATAGGACATGCCAGGTCTAATAAGGCCCTCCCTAGAAATTGTGACGTTAATTTTGTAACAGCACAAGAGGTACTCAGGAGCTGCTCTTTAGCAGATGAAGCACTGCTTGACTTGCACACTGCAGCCTCTGAAGCTTCTGCTCAGCACGCTGCCCCTGCTGTGGCTTTTCCTGGGAGTGCTGTGCCCACCCCCTGGGCCACATGAGGCCGTTTGCCCAGGGTCCTCCTCTGGCGCAGCTCCCTGGGCCAGGGCCCTGCTCTGGGTGAGGACGAGAGCCAAGCCCCCCGCTTTGGCAGTCGGGAAGGGGACGTTGCTCTGGCCCCTCGTGAGTCTGCGGCAGGTGCCTGTTAGCTGTGCCATCCTGCTCCCGGGGCCACACTGCCATGCCCGTTTTGGATGCCCAGCGGCGCATAGAGGGGAGGTCACAGATGGGTCCTGCCTCCCAGTACTGCAGAGCTGAGCTCCCAAATTGCCCCTCAGTGGCTCCTCTGGTGAAGGAGAGGTTCCCTCAGCTGGACTTCAAAGGCAAATGGTGCCGGTGCCTTTGGTGCTTCCCAGTGAACTAAGGAAACACCTGTCCTGCAGCCGGGCACGGTTCCTGTTGTCATGAGGCAGCACTCAATGACCGACAATCAGATGGGGATTTCTCCCTCATTTATAGCACGGGTTTCTTCACCTTTCCCTGCAGTCTGAATTGTGACCAATAAAATAGCCGCTTCTTCCACAGCTGGAAAGGGAGATTTGGTCTGAAATGACATAATACAGAATTCCCAAGTTCCTCCTACATGTGCGGGAGAAACAGCAGAAAGAAAAAACAAAACCTCCCCTACTTAGAAGGGGACCTGACCTTTGTTTTTTTCCCTGGAGTATGTCAGTATGATTCAAACCATGAGGACATGGTAAGGTGACAGCAGTGACCAGAGCCGTCTGATGTCACCATCACAACAGGGCAGTCTGTATCCTGGGAGTTTGTGAGAATCCCAGGAAAGAGCTGCAAAGCCATGGTGACCTGCATGAGGCGCCATTGCTGAGGGGGGTCAAAGATAACCTGATCTTTGCCACTAAACCCCCAGCACAGCCAGGAGTGGGAGTGCACTCCTGTGTGGGAGCGTTCCAGTGTGATAAGGCCGAGTCAAGGGTGTAAAACTAACTGCACTGTGCGAAACACAGTTGTGGTGTCGCCTTAGGGATGATGAGAAGAAGAGGGATGTAGCTCAGAAATTTCCTGCAGGAAAATCCCCAGCAGGAATTAATAGCAGCCAGCCAGGGCTGTCCTGCAGTGCCTAGGGCTCGGGATGAGCCTGCATCACAGCACTCAGAATCCCTTCTGGTTCAACTTGGATCAGTGTGACCCAGCTCCCCTGGGTTACAAACAGCAGGTTCATCCTGACAAATGCTGTAGTTCTTGTTAAATCAAAAAACTGAAAGAGAACATGGCAAAATTAGTTTTTAGTTCGTATTGACTCCAGCCAATTAATTTCTGCTATTATCAAAAAGTACAGAATAAACATAGCCTTGTTATATTGAGGATCTTCTTGTTCCTATGAGTTCTCCCTTGCCTCACTGGTGAGAGGAGCCCTTCGGGGTTGCTTGGTGGCATTGCTGGGCTCTTTGTACACAGCTCTCTAGAGTTCTCTGAGGCATCCTGAGCACTTCTGCCAAGGAAGTCTCATTTGTGTCATCTGAATCAGTGGATTTTATATCACCCTATGTCTCTTGCCCCCCAAATTATTTGTGACTGACATTTCCACTCTGTGTAATAAGGAAACTCTCAGGTATTATCTGCACCAAAAAGCTAAGTGTAACATTCTTTGTGATACTGTGCCAGTTAAAAGGGAAAAACCGTGTAACGGACCCGAAATGTGGTTTTTGCTTGGGATCAGCCTTTCTGTGAAGAAATGCTTGTTTCAGTGGGCACAGGCAGAAAGGACAAAAAATTGTCAGTGCATTTCTACCTCTGTGTCTCAGTTGGTTAAAAATATTCTTTGAGAGGCAGCAGATAACTGTGAGGGAAAAACCCTCTTCATCTGCATGTTGTCCTGTTACACAGCCCAGCTCAGAACACAAGCCAGCACTCCAGTGATATCCTGGAATGTGTCGTGTGTACATGGAAAATGAAGGAAAAGTGAGGGGAGCCAGTAGTGTGTGTTAACCTGGTATCTGGTGAGCTCAGTGCTTGCAGCTGTGCCACCTCAGCACCTCGAGGAGCACTGCAGGACCTCACCTGTGTCCTGGCACACCTGCCCAGCGTTCGCTCTTGGTCTTGCGTTGGGCTGGAGACTGCACAGAGATTTAGTCAGGTGCTTCAGCTCACACAAGGGCTTGCTGGTTGGGCTCTGTGGGTCAGACATCCCCAGCCCAGGGCCAGTGCCATCGCATCCAAGCTGTGGTTCTGCAGCAACAGGGCGCTGCTGCGGGCACTTAGTGGTTCTGCTTGCGTGGCTGATGCTCCACAAGGAATGATCAGCATCCTTGTGGTGTTGGAAAGGTTCTCCCCGGCCCTGGGTGGCCAGGACCCCTGGGTGTGGCTGTGGCAGCTTTCCCAGCCACACGGCGCACAGGAAAGTGGGCTGCCTCTGGAAGTCAGTACCACGGGTCACCATGGCACTGGAAAACGGAGGTCTGAGCTGTGGGAATGATGTGGAGGCCACAGGGGAGTAGAAGACGGAAATAATAACTGAAACTTAGATAATAATTTTATTTATAGTCTAATGTGCAGACATGGCTGTTGCTGATGAGGCTACCAGTGACATAAATAAACTCAAGCACAAGATGTAAGCGAGTGGATAAATGTAAAGGCATCTTTGGGCAGTGCCACGGATTTGGACATGGACCAAGAGAATTATTTCTGTCCCTTGCGATTCCAATGAAGAGCACAAAGGAGATAATTAGCCCAGGATGCTCCGCATTGCTCTTTCCATCTTGCACACATTCATGCCCACCAAATGTGAAATGTTCGCCTTTTCCCCTCCAACGTGATGGTTGTTGAACTTATTTTTAGTGTCATTTGATAAGCCTCCCTGCTCGCAGAGAGACATCCCACTGACCCAGCCACTGGTCATTGTCTATACCAGTTCCCATCAAAGCGGGCGCGCTTTGTCAGGTTTCGACTCGAATATCCATTCTGCCTCTGAAGTACAGTATCGAAAGTGACTGGATCATTTGAGCCTTTTTCTTCAGCTGCTCCCTCCTTCCTCCCCCACAGTGTTTCCGCTCACGCTAACATAATTTGGCATCGTCGACGTGACACGACACTGGTTTTTCTAAAAAATTATAATACATACATTGTCGATGTTTGGTGATGGCCGGCGCTCCCATAAATTTAATTTCCGAATTGATGGAAAGAGGTCTTTCCCACTTGGAATCGTACCCAACGCTCAGCGCCCCCTCCGCCACTGAGGAACGCACATACAGTAATAGGTCATTCAATGTCAAAAGGCATAAAAAAGATGAGCAAAATCTTCACAGGCTGCTGCTTGCTGTTGCCTTTAATTATATTAATTAAACTTTGAAATTCTCATGCAAAGAGGGTTGCTGGCTTGTGACGCTGAAGAGCCCTTGGAGATTTGCGGGGGGAAAAAAACCCTGAGATACCAGCTTAGTGGCTACTGCTTTTTTTAATCTAAAAAAAAAAATACACAAGCCTACGACTGCTAGGTATGTTTATAGATGATGATGTTTTATGCGCTACTGAACTGTGAATGCAGGAAAGGGGAAAAACCACCAGCCACAGTGTCAAGGTCTTGAAGCATCAGTCCCTCCAACTCGGCTCGAGATCTCTGCTTACAGGCTGTCTTCCCGCGGAATAACGCTCTAGTAATTCCTTCCTGTCCCGGGTGCATAATGAAAGAAAGGTGTCTTCAGAAACTAAAGGGCAAAGTCTTGCTCGCTACCGATACCTCGAGGCATCCTGTCTACATTTTGTCATGCGTGTGCACTTTTCAGTGTTAGAGTGACAAGATTTCCAGTCAGAAGGTTCCCGTAAGGCACGACGGAGGGAGCTGGCAAGGGTTGGGGATCTGACATGGCTCTGAGGCACTTGGCTCTGCGCCTGCTTAGCCTGGTGGGAATTGTTATCCTGTGCCCGTGGCGAGTAGTCCCTGTGTAAATACCACGTGCCTCCGCTGCAGCTGGGGAACGCTGTGTCGCCGCTAAAAGCACATTGCGTCCTGAGAATCTGTAGTCCTTAAAAAACAGCAAATAACAAAAAATAGAAAAGCATTCTCATCTTTGGTGTCTGTGCTGTCCCTTCGGTGTCGCACAGAGCCAGGCACACATGGCAGTGCTGCTCTCCGGGCCACGGGCAGAGCACCAGTGCACAGCTGGAATGCGGGCTCCCGGAGCAGGGATGCAGGAACCTGTGGAATTTGGGCTGCAAGATGGTCCAAGGGATGCGAGGAAGGGCTCGGTTCTCTCAGCTGGGTAGGACAGTGGCAGTGTGGCTGTCTCTCTTCCTGGTATCCGCTTCTTCTCCTCTACTGAGAGGGAACTCGGGTGAAGTTGATACAGCGGCCCTGAGGGAAGAGAGAGGCTGTTACTGGTGGAGTAGCACACAGACAGAGGTTGCTGGGTGCTGGAAGGAAGCTGTAATTGAAATTCAGATGTTTGGGAAAACAACAAGCCCATGAAAAACCTTTTAAGGATTAATGGAAATTACCCAGAGTGAGGCACCACATTTGCCTTACAAATGCTGGCTCTAGGCAAGCACGAGGACACGGGCGACACATTCTGACACTCCCAGGCCTTCTGTGAGCATAATTCACAAATTCTGTCAAGCTGCAGAGAGCAAACCCAGACCCCTCTGACCGTGGGGAGGAAAGAGCATGGGGAAAGCAGATCCTGCCCCCAAATCTCCCCTGAGCCAGGTCCTCACGCAGCGAGCGCGGATAGATGTGACTGTTAGTTAGCAGAGCTGCTGCTGATCTGAAACTGCATTTTTTAGCAATAACCCTAGCTCTGCATCTACAGACCTTGTACTTAGGATCTGTAAATTGCTGTGCACAAAGGAAAAGGGTTTTCTTGTGATGCCGCATCCATAAAGCGGTCCAGGTGAATACTGACAGATTTTAGTGTAGCTGAAATGAAGCGAATATCTTCAACCATTTTTATTCACTTGGAGCTCATTTAAATGCCTAAACTCTCACAGGGTCATGGGGTGTTGGAGTAGGGTGTGCTGCCTCACAGCAGCTCTCTGGCACAGCAGCAATTCCTTCCCTTTGGTCACGGGCATCTGTCAAGGATGGTGCCACATGAACAGTGCTGGCTTTGGAGCAGGCAGTACTGCTTGTGCTCTGAATCCTTATTTCTGCTTTGAGACGCGCTGCTGGAGGGAAATGACTGCTTTCTGCTCAAACCTGGGAGATTATGGAATTGCCAGATGAAATTTGGGCTGGGTTTCATATTCCTGTCATTCATGTAGTTTGATCTCCAGTTTTTCTGGGCATCTAGGAGGGTGATGGCACACAGTTATCTGGCATGACTCAAGCAGGTCTTGGCTGGCACAAGAGGGGCAGTGTTCTTATCAAGGGGTTTCCTCATATTTCAGTTCTGTTTCTGTCAGCTGTTTAAGAAGTATAGAATGGGTGAAAAGGTGGGGAGAGGAACCATAGGAACTTCTGACTGCCACCATCTGTATTATAAATGTAGAAGAGATGCAGAGAGATAAATCATGGAATCCTTTAGGCTGGAAAAGCTCCTAAGATAACTCAGTCCAATCATTCCTTTATCACTGTCAAGGCCACCACCATGTCCCCAAGTGCCATATCCACATGGCTTTTCTGCTAGGATGAGTAGTTCCAGGCAGAGCTGGGAGAGAGGAGAACCTTAAACAAGCACTGCCCTTTCTGGTTCCCCACTCCTCTCCCACATCTCTGCCCCCACCTTCTTTATTCCATGACTCATGGAGAAGGGAAGAGAGAAAGAAGCTGTGTGGTCAGGAAAACACCCTGAGCAGGGGAATCTCAGAGCCCTAAGAAACACCAGCTCTCCAAACACTGTCAGCATCAGACATGTAACATGTAATCACAAACAGACTGTCCGTTTAAGTGGGAAGTTCAACCACTTGCATTCCAGATGGGCAGACTGAGGCAGGCAGAAAATGAAAGGCTTATGTTTACTTGTTAGGGGTTTATCACTTCAGGCCAATATGAGCTTCAGGTTTTCATTACTAGAAACTCAGTGATGTGACCACCAGCACTGTCTCCTGCAAACTGGTGTGGAGAAAAAGCTGTGGACTCACGTAAGTCCTTCCTCGAAAGGCGTCCAAAACCTCCCATGCAGCGGTATCTGTGTCATCATTGAGACCAGCTTTTAGAAACAGAATATTAAATTCTTCTTCTGATTAATCTGACCTTTAGAGAGAGAACTATTTACTTAAGTAGAAGCACTATTTACTAAACATTAGTCTCACCAGTCTGGTTTTGGACTTCCCAATTAAAACATGCGTGTTCCACGTAACCAATTTCACCAATGCATTCTCATCCTGGTGGCACTGCCAGGATACCCTGGTGTGGGGAGTTACTGTTAGACTCGTGTCCCTGTGCTCAATTAAATCATCAATCCAACCAATTTGAGTTCTGACGTACCATGCCTTGTAAATCACTGGCTCATAAACCTTAACAATACCAACATGTAGTCCGTATGAAATTGCACTAAATTAGTGGTTTAGCACGAGAGTAATTAAAAAATGAGTTATGCGTGCATTCTGTGATCTTTGTAGGGAATATAAGATCTGTCTCTACGCACCAGATCCAATAGGAAAAACCCTACCCTTCATGCTCACAGATGCACCAGAGGCACTGCAGGGGAACAATGTGGCAGGTCTTGAACAGCAACAAAAAACAAGAACGAGATCTATGGCAAGGGGGTTTACCTAAGAAGGAATTCTTTCATATTGCATCAAAGCCATTTCTTTAGTTGTTGAATTTTTTACTGGATCTTAGTTACAGAGCAAGGTGGAAATTCTCACAGGGCAGGGGATCTCAGGGAGTGGGGTGCTCACACCAAACCCCAGGTTAGCACCTCACCTGGCAATGCACAAAAGAAGGCACCAGGAGGGGCCTGCAGGAGCAGTTCTCCTCATTGTGTCCCTCTCCAAGCCTGTAAGGCTCTGTGGGCAAGGGGGGAGGAGAGATCCCTCTGGGACACTGAGCCTGGGCCTGGAGCTTGGCCATTGACAGTGGGGAGCCAGGTGTGACGAGCACTTTGGGGTGTGTGTGTGTGTGAGCAGACACATGGTGCTGTCCTGCGATCCCAGCAGAATTCTGGGCTCTAGCAGGGGCAGGAGAACACAGCATGGGCTCCTCCGGAGCCCTTCCAGTGTTCATCAGGAATTCAGAAAGGGCAGGTGAAGCAGGCTGGATCTGGGATGGGATGTGACCGCACTGAGGCTCCAGGCTGAGCTGCTCAGCCTGGTCTCAGGTGCTTGTCCTTGCGTGTTTTCTTCAGCATGCCAAGTAGTTGTATCTGTGGGAAGAGTTTCCGTGGATGGCATTGCTGATGTGTTCAGCATCTAGCTCAGGACTAAGAAAACTGCTTTTCCCAGAGGTGCACTTGGTACTGCTGTCCTGCCTGGACAGTCATTGCTCCATGTGATCCCAATGTCCTAAAAGCCTGGCATCTCCTGGCCTTGGAGAGCTGAGATCCCACCGCCCGCTGCTGAGACTCGTGTGCTCCTACCTCGGCTTCAGTGTCCCATGAGGAGCACAGGCCCTTTTGGGATCTGGCATTGATCCTGCACTCTGTGATCTGTGCCTGCAGAGCCACAAGGAAGGACAGGCTTCAGAATAACGTCCCTCCCAAGACACCTATTGAACACCGTTGTGTCGTTTCTGTTGCCCCATCCTCACGGCCAGAGCATCTCCCACCCCCCACGGGCACATCCCTGTGAGCACAGCCTGTCCCCAGGAAGCAGTCTGCTCCCAACAGCTCCCCAGGGCAGCCTGCCCAGGCTGCTGCTGCAGTGTGGGTCAGCAGGCAAGAACCTGCTTTATCTGTTTCTTCTCACATACACCCTGTGGCCCAGCCTGCACTTTGCCTCCCTCTAAGGAGCCCTTGCACTAACAGACAGGACTGTGTACACCTCTTCCTCTTTGCTAATGCAAGGAAACAGGTCATTTCCAGCTTTCCACACTTCTTCAGAGTCATTACCTCCCCATCTCCTGCTCACTGGGATAAGGAATGTGCTCTGGACCTGCACATTCGTGTGCAATGGTGATGCTAAAAGGGAATTCTGAGGGAGTAAAGCTGGGAGGGACTCAAACTGGGCACTGAGGTGCCAGTGCCTGGCAGCACCTGCCTCAGAGTCCTGTTTCCTTGCTGAATTGATCCTGGCACTTCCCCTGGGCAATGGGAACAGAACCAGAGCGCCTGTGCGGGGCCAAACCACGCTGTCTGACAGGGCCCTCCGTGACCTCCCTGTTCCAGAGGTGGCAGAAGCAGCATTACCTGGAGCTTGTGTCACCTGGCCCATGTGGGCACTAAAATCCCTCTGGCATTAAATCTGACTGTTCCTTCCTGGCTCCGCTGCCTGGGATATATTTCACTTACAACACTCAATCACCCCATAAATACCCACTGACAAGTGTACAGCTGAAGGGACTTGCTTTTTTTTTGTTTTTAAGCTCACTCTTTACTGTGGAGAAGGGTTGCTAATCTACCCCATCCTGTGCAGCTCTGAACAGCCCTCACGGTCTGGATGCTGGCACCATCTCCCTCCCATTTGCTCTTTGTCCCCCACAATGTGGTAATCCCTCGTCTCAGACCCTTGGGAAGCTCAGGGTGTTGTGGGCATTTGAAACTGGCTTCCCATCCTGCTGATACCAAGCGCAGGGCTGTGCTGCCGGGCTCTGAGCACTCAGACCTCCTCTGTGCCCAGGTGTGCTGCCACCAGCACGTCTGTCTGATGTCAGGCAAATCCACGGCCAGTTGTTCTGTCACCTGCGGCAGAGCCCGCACGCTGCCGTTCTGCAGGTGGCACCTGGAGAGGTCCCGGTGGGCAGCCCTGAGCCATGGTGTGGGAGCAGGACTTTACCCCCGGAGAGCTGCCTCACAGCACGCCCTGCTGCTGCACGGACCGTTTGTCACACAGTTCATCAGCAGTAACTCCTCAGAGGAGTGCTCCTGAACCCCTGTACTGCTGCAGGCACCAGGATCTGCTCCTGGGGCTGCGTGAGGCAGCTTTTTCCCAGAATTCCTGAACTGCTGGCTGAAACAGCTGTGACAGAGTTGTGGTGAGCTCTGAGAACACCACAGGGTGGGCTCAAAGGCCTCCTAAAGTAACAACATCATCATGAAAAGAAACAAACTATAACTGGTGTTATTTGGGACCTAGCAAGAATTTGTGATTTCACTTTAACAAATGTTGCCAGCAGCGCCAGTGGAAAGGGATGTTAATTTGTGTATTTTCCTCAGATTTATGTAATGTAGCCTACTTAGCATGTGTGCATGAACCTCATGATCTTTCCCAGCAATCCCACGGTCCTGGACATCAACTTCTGAAGGTCACAGGGTTTGGGGTCCAGGAACTGGTTTCCAAAAGGGAGCCCAAAAAAAGGCTGCAAAGTTACAGGTACCTCAGAGCCATCTTCCACTCCCTGGACCTGCTTTAGCTGCAGGAAACAAAGGGCAGGAACACAGGACGAAGTTTTTTTTAGAAGTAGTTCCTATGTTTTGCACCTGATAAATGCTGTATTTTGGAGCACAAGGCAACAAACCAAACCTGCCAGGGAGAGGTTCCAAAGAGGTAGTTTAAAGATGCTAGGTTGGAAGATTTTATTTTTCAGTGCCTGTGTGTGTTTGGAGTACACACTGAGGAGGGCAGGGCATGCTTATGTATATATGCTTATATATATATATATGTGTATATACATATATACAAGCTTATGTATATACCCACTTGGTACTCGCTGCATGGGTGGAACTGCACACAGCTGCTGCTGCCCTGGCAGCCAAGGGTGTCTTTAGTGCACCGGCAGCTTGGAGGAAATGCCACTGGAGCAGCTTTTTGCCCTTGAGCAGCACTTACTTGGGAACTGGGCATATGGACAAGTCAGCACAGTTGCTCTGTCTTGGCAGTGCATGTCACCAGGGGTGTATCCCTGTGGGACCGCGGTGTCACCAGGAGCTCTGCAGCTCCCTGTGTCTGTGGCACCCAGCGAGAGTCACCTGCGCTCAGCCTGTGTGCCCTGCACCCTGTCGTGGGCAAGGTGGAATGGAGATGGCACAGGGCTGTGGGCAGCCAGGGTGTGGGCGGGAGCAGGCACCGGGCTGGCGTCAGCACTGGCCGTCCTGCCCTGATGGGTTTGGGTAGCAAGAAAAGGGAGGGATTTCTTTCCTTTGCCAAGTTTTCCGTGACTGCTGTATTCAGCAGTTGTCCAAATAAACTCCTGCCTTGACCGAGAGTGGTTGTGACAAGCTGCCTCTCCTGCGAGCCGGCCTTCCAGGGCTGGGAGGAGGGAGTGCCGAGCTGCTGAGCCGGCCCGTGGGCCTTGGGGGAGGATAAAACTGGCTGCATTTGTAGCATCTGCTTCAAAAGGAGGCTGTGGCAAATATTTTATTCAGCAGAGCTGGAGGTCTCCTGTCTCTAGAGGGCAGGAGTTTGTTGTTTTCCTCATGCAAGGCAAGCACTGCTTATGCAAAAGGAAAGGATGTGGAAATGGCCTGGAGAGCCCCTGTTTTTCCAGCATGGATCCTCTGGAGTGAGGGCCCTAGCTCATTCTTCCTGACCCTTGGCAGTGAGCCTCCCTCACTCCCAGCACTGCTGCCTCCCTGGAAGTACCCCCCTGACCTGGCAGGGTCTGACCCTTTCCTGAAGGGCAGGTTCTCAGTTCACTGCAGGCGCCTGCCAACGGAGGGCTCTTCTCCTTCAGCTCTCCTTAGTCCTTGGAAGGCAGAGCGAGGCCGCTGCACTGCCCCAGGGAAGGTGCTCTGTGTCCTGGCGCCGGCCCAGCGCACACCTTGCCCAGCACCGACACTCAGCCGCTCGTGCACGTGCTGCCAAAACCAGGACACGTCTCCTGCCCTCTCCACGGTGACGTGCAGCGCTGTCCCTGGGACAGCTCCCTCTCCTCCCGCGGGACACTGCGGGGTCAGATTGTGATTCATGCCTCCAGGTGAAGCTCTGAGAGCCACACGTGCAGCACTGCAGCGTGTGGGGAAGAACGGGGGAGAGGTTTTCTGTGAGACATGTCTCAGCTCTTTGAGCTCTTCCCAAATCTTCTGGGACAAATCCCTGCTGTGAATGGGGACCCCATTTATGTTAATGGGGGGGGGGGGGGGGGGTCTCTAGACAGACTGACTCCCGGCCTGATCTCTAGTGCCAGTTTCCTCATGTCAGCATCCAAAACAACTTCCTGAGTGTGGTACATCTTTTTTAGGAAGAAAGATAATCTGCTACTATAGAGGCATCACACTGCAGGTCTCATAGAATCAAGAATCTGCCTGGTGAAACCATAAATTAGCAAATCCTAGTGCTTTGGGGCCCTTTTTATCTTTGAGGGCAAAGAATATCAGAAATACGGCATGCCTAGGGATGGCACCTCTAAACCACAAGTTAAATATTCCCATTATTCTTCCTTCCTCCCCTCTGTGCAACCACTGTGAGAAGAAAGCAATTTATCCTTCTCTGAAATCAGGTGTAGGAGTAGATAAATCAGAACTGTCAGAAGACCCGTTCTCCTTAAACTCCACTCTGGTCTGTTATGACCTCAGCTCAGGCCCTTTTCTTTAGGAATACTTCCCAGTGTCCTTTTCCTGATCAGCTCTCTAACCTGGGCCTTTCTGAAGAGAGACTCTCCTCTTCAGATGGCCCAGAGATTTAAGACCCAGGTGCTCTATGGCTTTAGGTGTGTAAGTCATCCAGGCACATGTTCTGAGCCCATAACAGAGCACTGGCACAGCATTCAGATCCTGGCCCATGGATTATACAGCATCTGACTGGCATGTGGCAATTGCTTGTAAGGAGAGAAGGCAGCCCAGTTCTGTGGTATTTAGGACACTATGGAAATCGTTTTAAGCTAGTTACCATACAATTACTATAACCAAAAAATCCACTTCAGAAATTCTGTGGGAAGATGTCAATCTGTTTGAAGCAGTAGGCAGGGTTTAAGTGGGGGCTCCGAGGAGGAGCACTAGCAAGGCTGCAGCAGGGGGGTGCAGCTCCCTGAGGCTGTGCCCACTTGGCTGGGGTAGGCTCTGGCTCTGCAGATGGGAAGGGAGAGCCCAGCAGGACCCTCCTTCTGCGCACACACTGCACGTGGCAGCCCTCTAGGTGCCACTGTCACCCAGCTGTCCCAGCCCTACAGCTGGGGGCAGTTCTGTGCCAACACCAAGCACTGGGCCGGGAAGGACACGGGTGCCAGGCTGTTCCCCACCCTCAGCCACATCAGCTTCCCTGGTACCACAAGAGTAAACTCTTCTTCCTGCAGACAAACCCCCAGCACATTTTTAGGCTTTGGTTGGAATGCCAAAGGGATTAGTAATTCACACTTTTCAGGTATCTGGGCATCCCACTCCCCAGCAGCATTCTCTGATTTTTTACTGCCGAGGCATTTGCTACAACTCCCCCGTAGGTGCCAGTGTCACTAAGTTAGCAGCTCTGTTAATTTTTAGGCTCTGCTTCTCCTGTGCACCTTGCTGGAAATCAGGAATAGCTCCTTTAAAGGCAGCTGCGTAAGGCTCATGGCACTGGGATGTGAAGGATCCCTGGACTGCACAGTGACAGGGTGTAGTCTGTCAGGGGCTCCTTCCTGGCCCCCCAGGCTGGCCTGTCACACACAGGCTCCCAGCACGGGTGCACTGGGATGTCCTCTCTTCCTGCCTTGGGAATGGGGCCTGGGTGTGGAGGCTGTATTCCCTGAGATGTTTTTTTCCTCATTAGGAGCTACTGCTGCAGATGTGCCCATGGAGATGCCCCTGTTCTCTAGCAGTCAGGAGAGGTGTCCTGTGGAAACACAATCAGGCCGACTTTACTCCTTTCCCTCTGCATTCTTCCTAAATGTCCATTACCAGTGACTATGGGAAAAAGGGATTTGGTGGGGTGTTTGTGTGCTCCGAGCGCTGAGGAGGGACAGGGTATTTATGGAATTTACTCCATTGCTGCCAGACCCTGTTCGGATCCCCTGACCCCAATCCCTCAGTGCCATGTTTCCTCTCAGTAGCTCTCCCACAAAACATGGGAATCAGAGCAGACTGCTGAGTTTGTTCTGGTTTTCAGTTCCCACCTTTGCCTTTTTCCCTTTTTTCTTTCACTCAGTTTAATTTGTATAGTGAGTGAGGGCTTTGGAGGGGCTTTGTTTCACACAAACCCAGAGATGGTGGCATTAAGTGCATTTGCTAAATTAATAAAGAAATCTATGTGTTTGCTGTAGGGCTCTGCTGTTGGTTTGGGAACAGTGAGCTCTTGCAAATCTCAGCTTTCACCTTGCCAGTCCCCGTATCCCTCTAAGTGCACTGCAGCTCCTTGGAACCTGTGGGGGGTTGGTGCTGGCATCCCTTCACTAGATCACATTTATGCATTAGTGCCATCTGTGCCTGCTGCACCTTCTGTGAGCCAGCCCGGCCAAGTGACTGGCAGTTATCTGGGACTGCACACAAAAGGAGGGAAGAGAAAGGGGGGAAGGAGGAAGAGTCAGTAGGGATGGCACCTGAAGCTTCCTGTGTGCTGGTGGGACTGGGGAGCACAGACCTGCCCTGGGGTCCCTCCCTGCCACTGCTGAGTCCTTTCTCTCTAAATAACAGAGAATACTTGTCTGGTGGCATTCAAACCAGTTCTCCCTGTCCTTGTGTTCTGGAGGAGAGACAAGTGCCGGGAGATGGGAGAAGCGGCTGCAGTCTGGGGACAGTTTGGGGACAATGCTGGGCTTTGCACTGCGCGGTGTTTCCCTCAGGGCAGGGCTGGGCCCGAGCGGTGCCTGGTTCTGTGAGCACCGGGAGGGGCAGGAGGGAATGCAGGGGTGGCCGTGCTGGTTCATCCATGTGCCTTCAGTTCGGGGTCTCTGTGTGTGAAATGGCCTCTCAGGAGCTCTCCCCGCCAGTAATGGGACAGGGGAGCATTTGCTGCTGTTCCTGTATGGGACTGAACCACCCCCAGCACCCAGGCCCATGTGGATGGAGTCTGGGCACTCAGAGATCATGAACTGCCAGCTGAAAGTTTGGGTTGATCTGTCCTACACAGGCAGGTACAAAGTACAAGAGCAGACACGAATACAGATGGAAGAGTTCTTACACTGACGTAACTGTGTGCTAAGAATTTAGAAGTTAATTATCTGGCTTAGAAATTAATTAAATCATTGCAGTGTCAGTGTCCAGAAAAATAAGGTGCCATACTCAGCCTGACTTAGATCAGGGAAGGAGCACACGACCTCCTGGCAGGGGTGATGAGCAGCCTCCTGACCTCAGCACCCTTCCTAACAAGGCTGGGAAGTCATACCTTCCTCTCAAAGCAGGACTCACCTCTGTGTGTGCCTCGACACTGCCCAGAGTGAGGGAACTCTCCTTCTCAGAACTGAGTTTATAAGTATTTACATATAATAAGTACATCTTCCTGATTTTTTTTTTTTTCTGAATGACCACTTTCACACTGTGGAGTCTTTTCCACTTAGAATACGATACTTGGAATTCAAGATTTGCTTTTTCATTCTTTCCATATGTTCTGTGTTAAACATATGCTATACTTTATATTTAAAAACTAGCAGCAGCAGACTGAAAAAAAATTGCCCACACCATAGCACAAAAATATGTTTGCTTCATTATCCAAAGCTTCTGGGTTTCTGTAGTTTTTTACCAGGCAGGGGGAAGCACCCTCGAGGCCAGTCTCAGAATGGGAGATAACTCAGAGGAGCTGTGGAGGGAGGGAACATCTGGTTCTCACTACAGCGTGGATGAGGCTGGCCAGAGCTTAGAGCTGTACACAGCCTGGCTGAGGTGGTGATGGAGTTGTCGGCTTTGGAATTCAGGAAGGAAGCTCCTCCAGGTAATTGAGGAATTAGCCTTGAGTACTTGGGTAGTACTTGACCCGGCCTCTCCTGAGAAGCTGCACTGCTGCAAAAGGAAAAGCAGCAGCGTGTGCCGGGTGTCTGGGCCCCTGCCCAGAGCCCTTCCCCTCCCGGCTGGGCTGACCCAGATTTGCTCCTGGGCATGGAAGTGCAGATGGCTTGGTTTGGGGGGCACACACCTGGGCACAGCACAGGGCCGGGCCAGGATGGGCATCCATCCAGCAGTGCTGAAACACCAAGGAACTGTTATCAAACCCCACTGTTCAGTATCTGCCTGGGCTGGGGGATGGCACTGCCAGGGACAGTGTGCTCAGGGGCATTCCCAGAGCCTGGGGCTGCTCCCAGAGCCCAGCCTGAGCCCTGGCTGCACTGGCCGTGAGGAAGGGCACAGTGAGATCTCCCCAAAGCTGTGCACCCTGCAGAGGGCCCCGACCCAGCTGGCAGGTGTGTGTGTGTGTGTGTGTGTGTGGGCACAGCACAGCCCCCCCTCAGTGTCACTGGGAGCCTTGCTCTGAGGAGTCACTTGAGAATGCCATCAGGAGGAGGACACTAGAGTTCCAAGGGACTTGGCAAAAATTCGAATTATGCCACCTAGAGAGATTCAAGCTGCCTGAGGGATCGGATTGGTATGATTGGACAAAGGGAAGGAACAGCCCCCACAAAAATCCCTGTGTGAGAGCTGGGAAGTAGCTGGGAACAGTTAACTGGAGCTAAGGTGTAGGAATGCCGTGATAAATGGTGAATTTGGGAAAGGTGGCGGGTTTGTCACAGCTATTACAGAGCCGAATGAAGCGTGGTTGCCATGGCAGCGCCGTGTTTGGTGTACACAGAACTGAGCCGTGGGCTGCCCAGCGCCCCGCTCCCCCCGGGGCTGGGGCTTTTCCAGGATCTTGGTCTCACAGTCTGGGAGGCAGGGGGGCAATGCCCCAGCGTCCTCCCGCTAGGTATGGATATTTTAAACTTTATGAAATCGCTGATAATTTAGACCTTGTCTCTGGAATTACCTGGTAAATGACCACAGCAGCATTCAGAACTAAAAAGCAATGAGGTGTGCACAATTACCTTACGAAGCTGCAGCCACACATGGACTGAAGCCTGAATTTAATTGCAACACGGGCAGATCGGTGCCTTTTCTACATCCTGTCACTGATGAAAAGAGCATGTCAGCTCTTTGGAGTTGAAAGCACAACAGAACCAAAGCCTGCACTGGCAAATCAGAAGCTTCTAAATAAAAATTCTCTGGTAAAAATTAAACACAGGTTCGATTATTGTAATTCATTGCATATTTCAAATTATATTTTCAAACAGGTGTAGTTAAATGAGTAAAAATAGCTTTGTGAACTGTCCTCAAATGGTTTACATGCATTTAACTGCAGTTAATGAAGGGCTGATTGAAGCTAAATGATTTCTGAAATTTTTAAATGACCCACGCATGTTGTAAGGGGCCTTGTACCAGCTGTAATAAAATTCAACCCAGCTGGTCTGTCCTTGGCCCTTCCAAGGCCTTACTGACATAAACGGCCCTTGTAAGCCCACTTTGCTCGTGTAAAACCCCCTGGTTCTAATTGTAACTTTGCATGAACCAGAGGAGGTTTCAGACTCTGAATTACATCTGCCAAACAAGTACACAAATTCAAGCCCTTTTTTTCCTGGACTGATCCCGCAGCTCAGTTCACACAGGAAGGTGCACAAAATCCAACAATGTCATGTAACACTCCATTAGAACGTGTGAAATGTAAAGATACTGGGAAATACAGTTAGAAAATACACTTGTAAAATCTAGCCAAACAATCACGATCAAAAATTCAAAATTCAACAAACCAAAATCCAGCAAGCCAAAAATTCCAGCAAGAGCAGCTGGAATGTGGTCAGTCTCTGCACTGATTCCAGTCTGATTCCAGAGCAAAGTCTTTCTAAAGTAAAGGCTGTTCCAGCAGTGCTGCAGCCCCGCTGCCACAGCATTATAAATTAATGCCAGAGATGCCAAAAGGCCCCTTAAGTAGAAAATGTCAGCATGCAAATGTTGAGCAGGAGATTCACAGGAGCACTGGGAGCCACCAGGTCCCCCTGGGATGGCTCCCGCCCCATGAAGCCCTGGGAAAGCCTGAGCCCCCAGCCCTGCCACAGCAGCTTTGCTGCTGGAAGCGCATTCCCCTGCAGACCAGGAGAGCTCGTGGAATGGCCACTTCCCTGCCATGGGCCCTGCCTGTGGGACAGTGTGTGGGAAAAAAAATCTTCCACCCTGTGGAGGAGCACACAAACTCAGCCAGGGCTTCCCTACAAAGAGCAAGCTTTGTGCAAAGCTGCAGCCTTTGGAGAGGCTGGCTGGGGAGAAAGGAATGGGTAACAGGGAACGAGGAGCACACGAAAATCCCTTTGCTGCTAAAACTGAGGGACTTACACTTCACTGATGGTTGGTGAGTTAGGAGAGCTTAGTACGAACCTCTGATGTGCTCAGGGCATAGCCTGTGAGATCTGTGTACGGTTTGCTGTAGGTGGAACACGATGCTTCTCCGTGAAGTGTTCCAAGGCCTGTGCACGTGGCACTTGGGGACACGGGTCGGTGGTGGCCTTGGCAGTGCTGGGCAAGCGGCCAGACTTGATGATCTGAGAGGGTTTTCAATGTGACTGCACCAAAAGCTCAGCGCTGCAGTGGGTCATTTCCTGGTGTCCTACTGAAGTGAGGACTGTAGAAGTTAGGTGTGAAATGACACCAGGAAACACTCAAGAAAGTATTTCTGTGGAAGGCTGAGGTTTTCTGTACCACAGCACTGGCTGTGCTGTGTTACCTGTCCAGCCCCGTGGTACCTCTGGGAGGACATTCTCACCACGCCTTCATTAATACAACTACAGAACAGAAAAAAGTGTTGCTGCTCTTTAGCTTCTTCTTTCTCCTTCCCCCAGACAAGTGATTTGGCTGTTCCTAATTAAAATAAAGAAAAAAGTGGCATAAGCTTAATTAAGATTTTAATTCTGTTAGAGCCTATAGGAATAAATCACTGCAGACTTGGCAGCGACAATCAGAAAATACAGTTCCTCTTCTGTCACAGAGATGGTAATAAATGATGGGAAATCCTGAGACAGGGATGCAAGAGCTTACAAGTGCAGGTCACCCAGGTAATAACCCAGGTAATAACCCTGTGTTTGCACCTATGCTGGATCAAAGAGCAATGAAAATGGCTTTCCCAAATATAGGTACAATTCCTATATTCTGGGGCTGGATTTTTTGGTGGGATTTTGGGACATGGACCCGTTCTTTGGAGGCAAAGGTGAGAAATGGCAAAACATGTGAAACACTGCGTTTTTCCTAAGCAAAATGATGCTTTCCTTAGGATTAAGTACAAGAATGAAACACAAACACCTCTCAGCTGATGGCAGGACCGTGGCAGGTGGGATGAAAATGGATAGAAATGAGGCCCAGGTAGCCTCTCCTCCTGAATCTGTATAGAAATCCTGGTTTTACTGTGCTCACAGAATAAACCTAATGAAGATCCCCTGATACAGACAGAGTTCCTTTGAGCTGCACTTCAGACTGTACAAATGACATGCATTTTAAAACTAAAAACTGCAGTAATTTTGGTAGTTCTATGATTTTTTTAACTGTAACTTCACTCCTTGGCTAGTCGATTCTCCCCAACAAGTCTTGTTCTCAGACCTTCAGTATAAGTTTTCAGTTCCAAATCAGGAATTCCATCAAATTCCTTCTAAGAAATTACCTGCACACTATCAAGGAGAAGGGACTGCTGGTTTTACAAGACTTAAGAATACAGAAAATGCATCATAGGATGTTGAACAGGCACAGGACAAGTGCACTTCATTTTTCTTGACTGGGAACTGGGCTCCTCCCTCGGCTGCTAAGCGTTCAAGTCCAGGTTGAAAACTTTTGGCACAGGTAAACAGAACTGAAGCCAGCAGTGGCACCTCACCTGTGCAGGCAACAGCAGAGACTAAAGCTGTTCCCCGAACGCCCGGCCTCAGCTCCCGGGTCACTCCCTGCTACTCTCAGGTGGGCCCTGCTGCTGGGAGCAGTGGCTGAACAGTCTGGCACCCCTAGGATCCTGGCATTGACAACACTCCCAGATCAGACATGTTCATATGGAAAATGCTGTCCCTGAACAGTGACAGCGTTATTTTAAACTGAATGTTCCTTTGGAATCAGCCTCACTGCAGTTTCAGTCACACACTCACATGCTGTCATCTGAATCACGGATCCCACTTGGCTGGGTATTCCCCTCTTTGCCTTGCTGAAGGGAAGAAAAAGAAACAGCAGCAAAAAGAGGCAGAGGTGACACAGCTGTGCTGTGACCTGTCCCCTCCATCACTGCCACCCTGTGTGGGCAGGAGGAGCGACCCCAGCGCAGGCTGTGCTGGGCAGGCTCCTGTCTGAGCGCTGTGAGCACCTCTGCCCCTCACAGGGCCCTTCCAGAGGTGCCATCCCCGCGCCTCCCAGGGCAGGCACGGGCTGTCCTGTCTGCTGCCAAGTGTGCAGTTGCATTTTCACCACAATCAGGTGCCTAATTGTGCGCCTGGGCCTGGCTGCTGTATTTGCGCCTGGACTTAATGATGATTTATCGAGGAGCTCTCTGGCCACACCTCGCTCTCCAGCCTGGCAGGGGCAGCCACGGGGTGAGAGGTGAGCCTGAGTTCTGGCTTCTCCCCAGCTTTTATGTTAAACTGAGTACCTGTTTCTCTTGGAGTTTTTAAAACACTGGAGCAAAGGGAGAAGTCCAGCTCCCAGTGTCACTGGGAGACAAGTGCACTGCTGACTAACACCTGGGAAAAAGAGAAATTCCAGGGAAAAGGCTAAGGCCAGGTTAATAAATTAAATTTCCATGTGAGGCGTCCAAACAGTGCTGATGTTGAACTTGACCAGTGATGTGCTGTCAGGCAGTAAGAACCTGTACCAGCCAAGGTCAAAAGGGACCTTCTTTCAAGAGAGATAGATTCTCAGAGTCCTCTCTCAGGATCATCCAGCTGCCTTTTAACTCAGAACTGCCTGAACTCCAACACTGGAGTTAGCAGGGCCAGCTCAGCTGCACAGCCACGCAGTTGGACACTTAATAGACACAGCACTGTGAAAATGTCTGTTATTTCCCTTCAGTGAAACACTTCTTAACTATAGCATCCAATCACTCTTTATGGCGTATGATGTCAAAAACACTTACTGCACAAGCAGAGATCTGTGTTTCTTTTGCCACAGACAATAAATCTTTAGTGTCTTCTCTTGCCACGCATCACTCCACTTGCTCTCAGGAGGCACCATACGCCTCTCTTTCCCTCTCCCTCTTCTAGCAAGGTCACTTTCCAGTGATGAAACAACTTTTCCAGAAGGTATAGTGTTCAATAATTAATACCTACTGATAATAGCTTCCCAAAGCAGTGCTTTAAAGCTCTAATGCTCACCACAGACTTGCAGTGGGAAGAACCCTTAAAATAGATCTGAGTAGCACATCTGAAAATATCAGGCTCAGGAAGCTGGGGTGTGTGACCAAACTTAGGCCATGGCAGCAGACAGAGCTGTAGCCCTGGTGCCAGAGGAAGCCAGCCCTTCCTCTCACAGCAGGCAGCACGGCTGTACTGCAGGTGTGAGCAGGTCAGGTCACCCCCGTGCACGTGCTCCGGTGTCATCTCCCGAGCAGGCACATCTCCTGCTGCTGCCACAGGTTCTGTGGGAACAGGGACACCAGTGGGAGGATGTTCAGGAAGGTGCCCAGCTGCAGATGCTGAGGGCTCTGCTCAGACCATGTCAGACAGGTCGGGGACAGACCCTGATCCCAGAGTGGCAGCGAGCCCAGAGCACTGTTTCCCACTGCTGCTGCGGAGTTCCCTTCTCCCCGCCATCTCATTAGCACCACTGGCCTTCCCAGGCCACCTCCAGTGACAGCAGCCTTTGGCAAAAGCACGGCAAACGCCGTCCCTGAGCATGCACTGGACAAAGCAGGGGATCAGTAGTTCCAGTGTTTCTCCTGGCTGACAGGGGCTGCCACATGGCTCAGCCCGAAGGCAGCAGGTGAAGAAATTATTAATAAAACTACTCTTCAGAGCCATCTCAAGAGCAAAGCCTCCATGCCACAACTTCCTACCTAAGGAGTGCAGTCCTTGATAAATGCAGGGGACTTTGTGCAGTTCATTCTAGACTGGTGTAAGATCTGACTTGGCTTGCCTTGTGTCTGTGTACAAGGTGAAATCTCTGCACCCTAAGCTTCACAACAAGTAAGAGTGTATTGACAGGAGAAAACCTGTTTTATGTTGTTCTTCTTTGGCCCCAAATGCCCTCGTCACGGTTTTTAGTTTAACTCTCCCATTTTCACCCCCTAGAAATGCACAGTGAACCCCTTTAGCTGGATCAGCGACCCTCTGCTCCCAGCTGGTACTCAAGGCTCACCAGGGGCAGCTCTCCTTCCCCCTTCTGGCATGGGCTTGTTTCATTACTTGGGGCTCACATCCCCTCTGCCCAGGTGCCTCAGTTGCCCTTGTCCCTCGAGAGAGCCCCGCTGCTGTGCCCAGAGGACACACTGCATTCAGGGATGTATGGCCATGGCCCAGTGGGAAGGCACGTCCTCCCTGCTGCCGGGGGGGACACAGCACACTCCGTTACTCCTGACTTCTTCAAGCCAAAACCTAGTATTACTCTCCTTTCTCTAAGCAGAGCATTTATGGGTTTATAAATCAGGACAGACTGACATCAAACATGCCCTGAGAGTTCCTCGGAGCATTCACAGGGTGCCAGCTGGGCATGTGGCTGGCTTGGGAGGAAAGGGCCTTAATTACAATAAGCATAGGAAAAATTTAAGGAAAGAGGAAGAGTTCTTTCAGAGAATTCCCACAGTTCTAATGCACAGATTCCTATGTACAATGGAAAAGTTATATCCATTACATTCTCCTAATCCTTCAAACACCCTTCCTTTCTATTGTAAATGTTGGTTTCGGAGAGAAAAGCCTTACTGAGCCGCCGTAATCATGGAGCCGATGGGCCCCGATGGCCTGTAACCACCTGCTGGGGCACACTGATGTCACCAGAGGGGACCAGCGCTGCCCCAGCGTGGGAGCAGGTGGGCTGGGAGGGGCATTCCCAGCATTCCCATCACTCCCCGGCCACTTCACTGGGGAGCCTTTGTCTAGAGATGTTGTTTTAGTAAAGGCATGACAGCAAATGGCCTGTGAGTGGTTGTGGCTGGGCTGCGGGAGATACTCCAGGCACTCACAGCTCCCCAAGGGGGCAAACAGAGATGGGAACAGGGCAGCAAAGCAGTCCTGAGAGGCAGGGAAGCAGCCCATGGAAGAGGGGGTGCCCTCAGACATCCTCTCTGTCTCTCCTGGGTGAGCAGGAAACTCAGTTTCTGGGAGATTCCCAAACTCAGGGGTGCTCAGCTGGGCTGGGAACATACTTCCCAGAATGGAGTGATATCCTCAGAGCCCTTGGGCACTGCTCTGAGTGTTCAATCCTAAATAACCAATTTTCTTTTAGATCATAATATGCTCGTTCTGTTCATCATTTTATAGCCCTTCCAGATTTTGGCAGGTTCTGTGTTTTACTATAATGTAAAATAAAATATCATCCATCTACCTGGGTACAGAAAGATAAAAAACATGCTACAAACTCCATGTGTGCTTTGCACCCTCATTTCCTCTCTGCTCAGACAGGCACAGTTTGCATCCAGAAAGGGAACTTCTATTTCACACTAGTAAAGCATTTCTGTTCTTCCACTGGAAAAGGGTGATAATGAACTCCAAGAAAATCTACTCCTTTTTCACTGGATCAAACTGTTTTACACTGCTGCGTGTGGCCTGCTGGACTAATAAAATAAAGACAGGGCAAGGCTGTGGGAGAAAACTGCAGACAGAAATGTGTCTGAGGAACAACCATTACCTAGGAAGGAGCAGTACAGAGCCCCAGAGCACCCGCACGAGCACCTGCACGAAGCTGCAGCAGGGAAGCGCTGTCCTAGGAAGGCTGTCACCCTTCCCCAAGGTTGTGTTCACAGCCAGACGTGTCACCTGTCCTGAGGCTGCAGGCCAGGGACACTGCTCCTCTTCCTTGGTCACCTGTCCAGCACGGCTTGGAGCCTGGCAGGAGCTGAGCCCACCTGAACTGCAGTGGTTGATCTCATGTAGCATTTGCCCACCAGTTCCCAGAAGTTACAGAATTCTTTCTGGAGTGACTGGGAGGGGACAGACCTGTGTGCACCCACAAACCCTCTGTGACAGGGAGCAGCACCGGTAACCATCGCTGTGACCTGCATTACCTCCCTTGGAGCCTGCGTTTAAACTGCAGGAGGCTGTGACACAGCCAGCCCACAGTCAGGGTCAGGACATGTTCTGGCTGGGGAACACCTGGCCAGTTCAAAATGCAAACAACTGAAGTGTTATGGGGGTTTTGGTAACGCTGTATGGATCTGTAGTTCAGAATCCACTTAAACATGCAAAAACTGATTTAAGAACAAAAGTAATGGGAATACAGTAATAAGATCAGAGGCAATAAATGTAATTTTGGTTCACTTCTCATCTCCCTCTCCCCAGTGTCTGCCTCTCCCATGCAGCAGTCACATCCAGCAGCAGGTCTGCTGTAGTTCTACCCAACTTTTTAAGAGCTGTAGGGGAAAACAGGTCCCTCCACCTGCCTTCTTTTGGATAATGTTGTGCATAAAAGAATTAACATGTGCAACTGCTCACAGGCTTTAGAGCCCCGGGTTGTGCAGGGCCTGGGTGGGCACATCTGAGCATCCTCTGAACTCCGGTAGCTGCAGTTCACCACAGGTTTGTAACAACTCGCCCTGGGTGACTGAAGGAGCTCGGGCTGCCACAGCTGTGGCCAGTGATAGCACACCTACCAGGTGAGACAGAAACTCACTTTCTAGAGACAGCTTTTCAAGGTGTTTTCACGTGCCGTTGGTGTTGGTTAGAGGAGCAGAGCCCAGTGAAGTGACAGGGAAACCAGCCTAGTTCTGTTCACCTCATTCTGTCACTGCCTCCCATCTCAGAGACTCTCTGGCTCTGGTCACTTACTTCCAGCATCACCTGACTCTGTTATGTCGAGTATTTGTGCTGATCTCCTCCAAAACGGCAGTAGAACCACAGCCTGGACTTTTTAAAACGTGCCATGTCGCTGTGGAAGAACATTGGGACCTCTCACTTAAATCTGCCAAAGCAAGAATGCCATTTGAACACTAATCTAGATAAATGGCACATAAAATTGATCTGGATTAATACACGTATCAATTATAAACAGAGGTATGGGAGTTCATTGTGTGGAAATGCAACCTTTGCGCGAGGTGTTTTTTCATTTCCATCCCCTTTTGCTGAAGAGCGTGTGAATGCAAACGCTTCCTCGGCGCTGCGTGCGCGTTACCCGTGCGAGCAGCTCCCATACAGCGATGTATGTATGTGTAAATTGTGTGAATGTAAATATAGATAGGCCATATGTCCCCAAAGTCCCAAAAGAGCATCTGATGTTGATATGTAGACAGTGTGTTAAGGACCTTCCTAATTAATAAGCCAGATTAAAAACCTCTTGGCAATCAATTAAGATTAATGACAGAAGTCATTCTGTCTCCCCCTCCGCCCGCGTCTCGGGCTGTGAAAACCCTGGGTCGGGAAACTTTAATCCTGTTATCTGCTGCCTCCTTCATCTGCAAAGCCTGGAGATTAGCTCAGCGGCCATTCCCGAATCCCGGCCAGCCGCTCGGACAGCTGCCCTGCGCCGCCAGCTCACAGGGGAGGAATAATCTGGGCAGGGGAACAGGCCTGGTGCATCACTCTCCTGCAGCTCACTCCATCAGAAAGGTGTCGTGAGGATGAGGAAAACAAATGTGCTTGTTGCTTGGGAATCCTGCGCAGTGAAACACTCGGTGATTACCAGCCCCTGCCCTGCCCATGGAAAGGTTTCCTTTGGCTTGGCTTGCGGGGCTGCACTGCTCGTGTGCTGGCAGAAAAGCTGTGGGACACCTATGGCACATCCGTGCTGCCCCCAGCACTGCCATTCCTTTCTCCATGGCTGTCAGCCCATGCCGCTGGCCTTGGAACTGACAGGCAGGTTGGTTTCTTCCTGCTCTCTCATTCCTATCAATGCTCACAGAGGGATGAGTCCCGAAGGCTCGTTTAAGAGAGCAGCAGACTCATCTGCACCAAGGGAGGCAGTGCCAAGAACTGCTGCCTACGTAGTTGGGAAAATATCCCTGTTTCTCCTGACACCAGCACAACATCCTCTCTTCAGCAAGATGGTCCCTCCCGCTTCCACTGACTGACAGCAAATCCGACTGCCAGGAGAGCCACTCTAGTCGGGATGGGCACCTGCCAGGCAGCCAGCCAGACCCTCCTGAAAGCAGCTCAGGTTACAGGGAGAGGCCACGACTCCAGTGACCAGGAGCTTCCTTTTGGAGGGAGCACTGATAGCCACATCTTGCACGTGCAGAATGTATTACTTCTGCATTACGCAGAGATGCTCAAAGTCAGTTTAAACAGATGCAAATACTAACAGGCTTAAAAACAAGCACAAGTGTCTCCCTGTTTAAAAGGCTGGTTTGTACATGGAGGTACAAGCTGGAAGTATTCTATAGTTCTCCTCTCTTTTGATTCTTCTAGAATGAAGTACAGTCTTTCTTCTCTTTTACCACTGACTCTTATTTCTGTCCTGACAGGGAAAAATGGCACTACAAGTGCCATGGGCTATTTGTGGACTTAAAGATGTTTGTGTGCATAAATGCACACAGGATCAGAGTCTCAGCCACCATTACATTGCAGCAAGCTTAGACAAAGAATCCAAACTGCTGCTGATGATCTTGTGGTGCTAAACTGTAACTTGGAAAACAAACACAAGGTTTTAGAGGAAAAACTAGGCCCGAGGCTGATGCTGTGCCCCTGTGCCAGACTGTGTTCCTGGGCAGCCCCAGACTCCTGGGAAAAGAAGTTCAGTACAGACCCTTGGACACTGAACTGGTTTATCAGAGTAGCCCAGACTGCTGTGGCTCAGTCTTCTTTGCCCCTTTAATAAAAAAAAAAAAGGAAGGAAGTCTAGCTAGGAGCACAGACACAGGGTAATGCATCATTTATAAATTACCTTGTTAGCGCAGAAAACGCCACATGGCTCTGCAGCCGAAATCTCCTGCTGCGGACTTGCTCTGTTTGATGGGAGCCCTTCAAAAGCGCTCGTGGCTTAATGGAGGCTGTTTGTGGGGCCCTCGATCCATACCTGCTGTCCTCATCCCTCACTGGGAGCCCGGCGCAGCTGCTGCGGCGTGCAGCTGTCTCTGAAGTGGCTGCGTGTCCTCGGCCCCCAGCACAGCCAGCCCGCGTTGGATCTCTGGATTTGTGCCTGAGGCGAGCCGGGGAGCAGCTGTGTCCAAGCCGTGCTACCTTTAGTGTTGCAGCCCCCGGGCCCCACGTGCCCCGGCCTGCCCCGCGCTCCGCGGCCGCCACACAGCTGTGCCCGCAGCCTGCTCGGTGTGCCCACACCTGGGCGCTGCCCGCCTCCGGCAGCCGCGGCTCCCGGGGCTCCAGCCTCCCCGGCAGCCTCCCGGTACGGCCCTCGCACCGCCTGCCGCACGGCACGGCCGGGACAGCACGGGGATGCATCAACAGCTCGCGCTGCTTTGATACTTCGTGCCTAAATTTCAGCTGCCTGATCAAGCACTGCAATTCAGCAGTGAATTCTTTTACGAAGGGAACTGACAAGTTCGTAAACAGTAACAGAAAGATGATGAAATAGAACAACTCCACGGCTCTGTGTGTGTGTGTGCGCCCATGCACACTTGTGCACTGACACACACCAAGGGCCCACTGTGGGATCTCCACCCAGTGTGTTAGGAACAAGGGGAAAGAGAGCATATTTTCCCCAAACACTGTGCAGACAGAAATGGCACTCCGCAGTGACACAGGTCACATCTGACCCACCACTCCTTTAGGCACAAATATCACTCCTTTTCCCTTGAGCTACTGCTTTTTTTCACAAGCCAAGGTGCTGGCCACTGTTGCTCTGCCAGGCCCAGGGAAGGCAGGTGTCTGACTGCACGATGGCCCAGCAAAGCCTGCCCCCAGGGCAATCCTTACAGTAACTCCCTGCCTTAAGGGGCAGAAATCCCCAAATCAGGGCCTGATTGACACTTTTTTAGCCTTTTCAGGCACCCCTTCTATGTTCCTGTTTACACTGAATGTACCTGTTAAACTGTATTGTGCCATGTATTTTGTGTGTGGATTGCTGCTGTTATTGCTGCTCCATGTCACATGCATCATTCATGCAAACAGTGACTAACCTGCCACGGTAACAATGCTAACAGCTGTATCCAGCTGTGCTCTCCACCTGCAGCACGGCACTTGGCCATTCTGCTGCTTCCAACACTTGCCTTACCTTAGTCACACCTCTTCATCCTTCTGAACAGCACCAAACTCCATCCCCGGAAAAGAATCAAAATTCCTGTTACCTCCCATTCTACCACATGTAACTCCCTCCCCTTCAGCCCTCTCATCCTTTTCTGTGGCCTTCATGTTGTATGGTGCATAGACAGGGCTCTGTAGTACGTGAGACTGTGACCTGTGCCATCCTGCTTAAGGAAAAGCATTTGCTCCCGTGGCTCTTCCCAAGTGCCACAGACAGGAAGCTGAGTGGATGCAGGAGATAATGCTGACATTCAAAATGAGACTTTCCTGAGGAGCAGCAATCAAAAATACTTGATCTGGTTTCACTATCAGAGGTGCACACAGCAGCTCTGTGTCCTCAGCCGCATTTGGGGGAGAGGCCCCTTTTTCAGTGGCCACAGATGTTCGAGGAGAAAAGACTGAGAAAACACATTTCGTCACCTTTTTCTTCTGTGAAAGGTGTCACTGGTGTGGAAGTGCAAAGCTCTAGGAAGCAACTTGCACGGACTTTACCGCCAGCCTCTGCCGCTACAAAGAGCTGGGTGTGAGAGCGATTTGTGTGCCTGTGACAGGAGTTTACCCTGCACGAGGCTGTGTTCCCGTTGAGCACACACCGCATCCAGCACCCCTCGCTCTGCCTGCGGGAGCCCTGTGCCGGTGCCACACCCCTGTCGCCACGCGGATCGCGCGCTGTCACCCTTCCCGCGTGCCACTGCGGTGGCCCCCTGCCCCCCAGGCCGTGCGCCGCACACCCACCTGGTCTCCTTGCTGAGGCCGCATCAGCGAGACTCTGTCGTACTGGCGCCGCAGCAGCGCCCACAGCGCGTCCAGCCGGCCCTGCGGGGACACGGGCTCAGTCAGGGGCAGCAGCAGCACCGCCACCGCATGGGGCTGCCCGGGGCCATCCCGGGCACCTGCCGCGCAGCACCACTTCCCTGGAGCCAGGCAAGCCTGGCCTGTGTCCCCTGCAACCACTGTGGTGCTGCTCCTGCCCGCGTGGAGTGCCAGGGAGGGCACTCACCTGCCCGGGGAGCGGAGCTGGTTAGGAGCATCCCACTCTGCAAGGATGGTGCCAGACCTTGCCCGAGTGTCTGGACATCACGGCTTCAGGGCTTTCTGGGGGTCACAAGGGACCCGCAGGCACTTGGGAAGACAGCAGTATCCCGAGTGCCAGCTACACCTGGCTGTTTTCTGCTCTTAACACCTAAAGGCAAGGTGTTTGCAGACCTACCCTCTGCCTGTAGGCAGTGCTTGTGTGCTGTTTGCAGGTGACTCAGAGCACCATTCTTATGAGCCAGATACAACAATTCGCTTTTTATCAGAATTCTTGCATTACATTGTTTCATACAATTTTTTGCTTTTTTGGGTTTGTCATGACAATGTGTGTTTAAAACTTAGTGTAGCAGCTACAAACTGTGCAGTTTTGGGTTTAATTAGTTCTACTAAGCCAACAAAGCCCCCATAGATTTTAATGCTGTCACTGTACAATATGTCCCTTTTTAAGGGGAGGCAAACAGAACGTGGCAGTAATGATCAAGTACTGCATTTAGGGCTACAAACTGCTCCTGCCATTCCTGCTGAGTAGGTGTTCCCTTCGAGAATAGCACATTACACTTGAATGGGAACACTTGGAAAGTAAGGCTCGGCTCAGCCTGCATAAGGCACAAAGAATCCAGCCCTTAGTAACAAATCCTACCAAAGACTGAACAGATACCTTGATTGGCGTGTACCACTTCTGCTGCATGGCTGGTGAGGTAGGCTTTCGTTTAGGTGGTTTAGGGTGAAAAGGTTCTTCTGGTTCTTCTGGGAGTTTCACCACAGCATTCTTTGCTTTTTCCAACCTGGCCCCTTCTTCTGTGGAGCCTTTGTCGCCCCAGCGCACCTGAGGAAAGGCAGAGTTTCAGATGTGAGTGAACCTCAGGGCAGGGAAACTGCTGCAAATAACAGAGGATAAATCTGGAAGAAGTGCTGGATAAACAGGAGAGGAGGTACTGAGGAGAACACTCCCTCTTCATTATGGTAACAACAGTCTTAGGTAAATGTCTGTAAGTCTCAGTAGTGAAAGAAAATCCTATCTTGCTTCACATGGGCGACAGGGAATCTGTGAAATCTTCTCTAAGTAGTGATATAAAAATATAATTTCCGCTTCTGATTTATTCTAAAATACCAGACCTTAATCTGGCACCCATGAAAGGCAAGATTTCTGAACCCTGGTCTCCTAGCCCAGAGAGTTTTCAAGAACCCCAGTGTAGTTTTAATGTGATGCTTAGGGAGGTTTAAGCAGAAGCTCCTTGAACCTGCTCAGTTTTCCATGTTGTCCTGCAGGAAGACATACACTGGAGAAGTGCAGGAGAAGCTGTCTACCCTGCCTAAGTGAATGCAGAACATGCAACACTGTGTATGTTAATGTTAACTGTGTATGTTACACTGCTCCAAGTGTGTGTGTATGTGTGTGTGTGCATATAATACCATATACAGTGGAAAGAGAATCAAACCAGGGTTATCACTACTGGGGAGACAGACACATACTCCCACTTCCATACAGGCTGTACTCACTGTCCTCTGGAGATGAAATACATGGAAAAACCTCCCCACTAAGAGGAATAATTCACCTTGGTGCAGGAATCCCCCTTCACCTTGTAACTGCAGGCACCATGCAGCAATCTGAGCTGGGGTGTTTGCTGTACTGCACACAGAAACCAGCCTGGACAAGGCTGTTCCCTTCTCATCCAAAAAGGAAGAGCTAAAAGACTGAGAGTGCTTATTGACAGTGGCGTGGATCATTTCAGCAAGACTTGCCATAATCATGCCATTTGCTGGGCATGAGGAGGCCCCTGCCAGGAGGCCCCTGTACAGCTGTGTCTTTCACTGTGATCAATGGTACTTGTACAGCGCTTGTCATGTGGCTGCTAACACGTATTTTAAACACTGTTAAAACCATTAGCTGGTGGATCTCTCATTGAAAAAATTACCTTCTCCTTCAGACAGAAGCCAATTCACCCAGGAGAAACCAGAAGTGGTGGAATCTGACCACCCAATTTTGACATAAAAATGAATTCACGTAACAGGTGGGGCCTGGCAATGACATCACAAACCTTGAAAGCAATGCCAAAAGACAGAGCGAGGAGAGCAAACAGCACTGCCCAAGCTATCTGGGACTGTCACAGAGGGGTGGAGCTGGGGGGAAGGCAGGACTGGATGGGTACCTGCCCCACCACAGGAGTGGGAAGTGCAAGGGTGAGGGTTCAGTCCCTTTCCTTCTCCAGAAGGGGAAGCTGCCAGAGGGATCAGGATGCCGGAGGAATGGCAGAATAAAAGTGGCCAGAGAAGCAACAAAAACCAGGTGACTCCACTGCCACACGGACTGCAAACATGCAAGAAATGTCATGACTGGGCCAGCAAGTTTGTCACTGGCCATGGCACAGAAACCACCTCTGCCTCCCTTGGGGTGTTTTCTCTCGCTTCTGTCCCAGCTCTCCAGAGGAGCAGCGTGCTCTTCTGAGCCAGGGAGAGCTGTGAGGCCTGTCCTGCTCTCCCGACAGCCTGAGCCCCTCTTCCCAGCCCCCCCAGACACGGCAGAGCAGAGGTGAAGCTCCCCACTCAAACCCAGAGGCACTGACCAACGGTGTCCAGCCAGACCTGTCACTGCTCTGGGGTCTCAGGGACAGACAGAGCCACAGCCCCACAGAAGGGGGGCTTTTTTCCAGGGCCTATGATTACGCTGGCAGGAATTTCAGTTGGTTAACTTCTTTAGCCCTTAGTCTTGCACAAAATTCCTACCACAGATGAAAAGGTTTTCTAACCTAATCATCAGTTTCTACCCTCGTTTGCATTTTTGCCATGGGCTGAACGTGTCTTTCTTTGTGGTCCTGATGTCGCTTGTGTTCATGAGGTTTCTGCTCCATTGTGCAGGATCCCATTTGGGAGCCCCTCCTGGAGGCTATCATAGTTTCCCTCAAATCCAGGCTTGTAATTCTTGATGTTGGAAAGCATTTCCTAGTTTGCTTCTGAAAAACACTACACAAAATGTTTGCTTTTTGTGAAATCTGAAGCTCTTCTAAATTAGCAATTCTGAACTGCTGAAGAAAATGCATGTAAGTGACACAGCTTCAAACCTGCATGCTCTGCTTCTGCATTTAAAAAGTACTCGAGCAAAGCTGATTAGACCAATACCTTTAAAGTTTCATCAAGACACCTCAGTATGGCCGAGGTGGGTGTTTCAGACAGAGACAGCTTCCTGGACTGCAGTTAGGAACTGCTTTGCACATTCCATATAGGCTGACTTGACTACAAAACCTGCCATAAGGATGTGCCCATAAGGATGCACATTCTTCATTCTGTTTTAATTAACATGATGCTATCGTGTCTCTTCAAAGACAGGCTCTGTTGTCGCTGCGAGTCCCTCTGGGATCAAGCCTCTCCTCAGCGTCACCATTGTCAGCGCATTTGGCTGGCCCACACTTGGGGGACTTATGTTTCACTGTAATTCCTTCCAAAACACGCAGAAAAGGCTCTCACTCTCTCTTTCTCATTAGCGTGATGGAAAGAGCATGTCTTGAGGCAGCTATTTAAAGTCCCAGTCAAATGGAACTACTGAAAGCTGTTCTTTCAGAGGCAAGGTCAGAATTGTTCGATATGGTAACGAATTTTCCAAGGCTTATGCCAGTAGGAAGACAAGCACACATTATGGCCTTGTATTTTCAGTGCACTGTCAAGTCTTTGTTTCCACACTTGCAGCCTCAGAGAGCTCCTGCTTGAGGGAACTGCCACCTCCAAATCATACCAACCTCCATCCTCTTAATTCCCCCAACTCCTCGTCCACCGTAGTAGGAAGCATCCACTGTGGGCCACTTCTTGGAAGGCAAGGGCTCCGGTTCTTCTTCCTGTAAGTACATTCAAATGGTATTTACTTTTCAAAGATGCTTCCACCCACACACTGAATGTCTTTTCCGTATATTTCACTGGAGTTCCCAGAGCGTACCCTGTTGGTTGTGAAAGGGGTGCAAACACTGAGGACAGCAGAGCCTCCAGTGCGTTACTGCCTGTAAGAGGGAGAGGAATTCCCTTCTAAGGGGAATTCCTCAGTGTCTGGAATGACAGAGCAGGGGGAAAATGCTGCCTAAGTCCTACATGCATCTTTAGATGTTGGACAAGGGCTATTCAAGCTTTCTGCTTTCAGTGCAGAATGTGGAAAACAAAGGTATCTTGGAATAAAGGCCTAAGTGTTTCTGTGGATCTGGACTTAATTCAGGCCACACTGAGCTGAGGCAGAGCAGAGATCTGGACTTTAGCAACCCTGTTCTCCTCTGAAGGTGCCCCTCGGGGCAGTCCTTTCTCCGGCAGCACTCGGACAAGGAGCCGGACACGCGGCGCGCAGGGAAGCACAGGGGCGGTTCCATGTGAGCAGTGCAGTAAGATGAGCACCATCAGACCTTACCTCTTTTGGGGCTGACGGAGGTGGAGGGGGATCCTTGATGACCTGAAAGAGCCAAACATAGGAAAGAATAAGGTGCTGCTCTGGCAGCGGCCAAAGGCAACAGACCACGGTAAGAGTGGCCTGTTTCCACCCGAGCCCCCTCGACCGCCAGCGAGCTGGCAGCCTCTGCTGCCCGCTCCCCTGAGCATCCATCAGCGAGGCCTTCTGGAAATCACCACCATCCGTCTGCCAGACCTGCCATCCCTGGCCTGCAGACACTCTGGGCAGACGCGTCTGCCACCGCGCTTCCTGGCCGGATGAGCCTCAGCCGCCGTGAGGAACAGCCAGCGCCGAGACCCCGCAGAGTCCGTGAGCAGTCCCGGAGGAAAAGCGTCCGAGGCCTGTGTGAGGCTCCTGCCGCTGCTGCCGTGCGGCTGGGAGTCGCTGGCCCAGTGACAAGTGTGAAATGCCTTCTGGCAGCTCAGGCTTCACCTCTGGATGTCCTGGACGCTTCCGCAGCCCTCACATTTCCCACCTCCCAGCTCCATGACTGTGCAGTGCCTGCACTGCAGTCACACTCCCACACTTCTGACACTGCTCCGGGTGAAGCCCGCTCCCGGGAGCATTTCTTGCACCTCTATTTAAATCTCCCTACAGTCTCTTCCCGTTCCCTTTGCCACACTCACACTGTAAAGCTCAGAGAATGCCCAGCACTGACAGTCCCAGCAGGGGAGAGGCAGGCAAGGGACCCTCTCCACTGATTTGGCTGAAAACTGAATGCACAGGCACTCCTCCACGAGAAAAGCAGGTTTGCAAGCTAACCTTGGTAAGTTTTTTGGTGACACTGGGCCATGTTTTGGGCTTGGGATTGCCTGGAAATGACTAAAAAATACACCATGAATATCAAGGAGTCCGTTCTTGCTATGCCTTGATATTACAAAAACATATCCAAAACTGTGCATGCTGACAAACAACTCAATGTAATACAGGCTTTAAGTAACTTAATTAATATATGCCTTACTTTAGTCACTCTGTGCTATTTAATTTTAGTACTTTCATTAAACACTGCCTATGAGCAATACCACTGCAGACAGTCAGCATAATGCATGAAAGAAACATATCTTTCTGATCAGTAGAGTCTTCCATCTTGATTTACATTTCACTTCTCAGTGCCACCCAGACAGCTATTACTGACTGCCTACACAGGCTGTGGACTTTCAGCAGTGCATAAAGGAATTCTGCCCTATTGCAGAAATAACTTATGGCACCCCTGGAACCAGCTTTCCACAGCCCTTCAGATTTAAGTTACGGAATTTGTCAAGCTCAGAGCGCTTTGGGTGGATTGGAAAGTGACCTGTGGATTTCAACTTTGAGACATCCCTTGGCTGTTAGGATGTTGCAAAACCATGCCAGACATTGCTTTTCTTTAAATAGCTCCAAACACTTTTTCTTCCCAGTCATCAGGAGTTTCCAGCATACTTAACAGAAAGTAATTATTTAATTAGTGAAACATTCCTGAGAGCCACACTGCTATCATTACCCTAACTGTACATGAAACAGCAACACAGAGGGATCGTGAGACAGATCCTGAGAGATACTTGGATGCTGAGTTGGATTTGCCAAAGCCTGGAGATATTTAATTCTCGCTGAAAGCAATTAGGAGACTGGAAACAGTAAAGCAGCACTTTCTCTCAATGAAGGGACATCTTATTTAATTTCTGTCGTTATTTCCATTTCACCTGTCCCTAACCATCATCCCAAAACAGTCTCTGTCTCTGTCAGGCCTGCCAGCTGTACAAGGGACATCTTATTTAATTTCTGTCGTTATTTCCATTTCACCTGTCCCTAACCATCATCCCAAAACAGTCTCTGTCAGGCCTGCCAGCTGTACGGGAGAAGGTCATCCTGGGTGGATTTGTATGCACCCATATAAATGGCGCAGCCCTTCCCCATCTACAGCTGTGCCACTCTGAAGCCTCACATCTGTCTGAGCACAGACAGCTTTGCCCAGCCAACCTCCCTGTGATGAGGGATGGAATTCCTGCGGGCCCTGTGCCCATTGGGGATGTAGGAATTACAGCTCCCACCCTGACAATCAAGGGAAACCTGACTTGTTTGAGCTTACTTTGGCTTCCTAAGGCAATAGTCAGTGGCAGCTTTTGCTCATCTCCTCAAGTGGAGGATCTAATCCTGTGCCAGCTCCTGAACTTGCTGAAGTTTGAGGGGAAATTCAGTTTAAAGCCAAGCAATCCATTAATTAGCTGTTATTTCTAATGGCTTCAGAAAATGAAACTTGTTTTAAAAGTGACAGTGGTGTGAGAAAATAATCTGCTTTGAGTAGCAGCTCCTCACCCTGCTGACAGCACTGGAATGTCAATGCCTGCATCCTTATGCTTCCACAGGCTCTCACACTCACACACTCGAATCACACGTGCACACACAAGGATTTTTTTCAATCGTGTGATATTCCAAGTGAAATCATTAGAAAGCTGTTTATGAAAAAGAGAAATCCAAGGCACACGTGCAGCTCTGCATGGGGCTGCACACAGACCTGCACAGAGGAAGACCTGAATATTGTAAATTAACTTTCCCCGAGCTGGATTCAGATTGTTTCAGCGACGAAGCCTGTGAATAATGCTGCTGTCTTATCACCCTCATGGAGAGATGGGCTGCTTCCTCAGTTTGTTTGGTGTTATCATCAGCCTCTCCGGGCAAAGCTCCATCTCATTTAGTGAGTCGCAAAAAATGAAGGTTTGAGTTTGGAGAAGAGTTGATTTCTTTACAAAAATCATTAAAAAAAAGAAGTTGGTGCTTGAGGCAGCAGTGCCTCTGATCCACTCATTAACACTTCTCTGCCGCTCCGTGATGTGGGCATTAGGAGATGTCAGCACAGAGCCTACAGCAGCTTGCTGCAATCATATGTTCCACAGCGAAGGACAAGTGACAGAACTGTCACAGTGAAACCCTTGAAAGGGGGGTACAAGGAAGGAAAAGGGAGACTCCCTGTCTCACCCTCTGAGTGTCCATGGGACTCACACCACGGAACACTGAGAGACCAAGCCCCAGCCAGGATGGAGCTGGGCCCACGGGCAGGGGACAACACACCCGCCTGGCTCCAGACACTTGTTCTGCCCACAACACCCTGGACCTCTCTTTTCCATCAGAATCTGACACCTGTGCTCCTGCTCCTTGTTCCAGGAAACCAGGGAAGCAGAGCCAGAGGAAGGGAAGAGCAGGTCCTGCCCGGTCCTAATGCTGCCTCTCTCCTCAGGGACGCTGCCCTGAAGCCCAGGACTACTAAGCCACAAGTGGCCTTCCAGTGATGGATGTCCAAGCCTCATGGGCAGGAGAGAAGGGCAGGAACTGAGCGACAGCAAAACCTGAAGGAAGGATCAGTCTTCTGCAGTAAGTTCAGTGCAACAGCGTGTGGGCCTGGAACGCAGCAGTGCTGTACCAAAGAGGCCTAAGATTACCTTTTCTTTTGGAGTAACAAAATAGTACCCACAGGAGGTGGGAGGAAACACAGAGGGCACAAACATTTGAAGAACTATGGTTTTATAAGGCTGAAAATTGATAATATAGAACTATTCACTGGACTGCTTCACATAAGAATTTTAACTTATGAAGCTGGTGTATGAATCAATGTTAAGTTTTTTAAAATCATAAAACCAGTAGTTTGCTTCTTACTGATTTGCCATGTTCCTTTTTCACAGGGAGGCTCATCATATGAAACAAAGTGGAGGCAAGGTGACTAACAGGAAGCTCCCTGGATTCTGTTGGGCCTGTGCTGTGGAGAATGAGAACAAGCAAAGCTTTTTGTTCTCACCTCAGGAAGCCCGGACTGTGAGGGTGCAGATGGAGGCTGGGATTTCCTGCCCCGGACAGCCAGGGGCCCGATGGACCCCTCGGGTCACAAGGACTGCAGCACGGTCAGTGAGAAGGCAAATTCCTCTCTGCCCCACATTCCACAAGCCCCAGACAAGAACTGGTACGCAGACCAGGGAAGCAATCTCCATTTCCCAAGTCCTCCATGCTGTCCTTGAGCTGGATGAATAATAAACTTCCCCGCTCCCCCAGAAAGGAATGGCAGCAGGCAAGTGATCAACACTGCTGCTGCTGGGGTGAGGACAGAGAGCACACTCAGATAAAAGAGATGGATGTGTGCAGGGATTATGAAAAAAAAATAGGGATTTCCAACCTGAGAGCCCATAATGGACTACAAATACCAATTTTACTGAAAGCAGTTTTAAAGTGGTCCTTGCTGTCAGGGTAACATCTGCACACCATTAAGGCCACCCCATTCCCAGTAACAGCACCGTGCTGGTGCTGGTTCCTGTGCCTGTGACTCAGACAGGCGGGGCCGTGCCCAGTGCAGCCCCAGCGCTGGAGCTGCTCTCCCCAGCACTTTCCTGCCTGTCACAAGCCCCCCCAGAGCTGCCTCCCCATCACTTCACAGTTTCCTGCAGGATCTGTGTTTCCCACCCCAGCTTAGGGTGCAGGGGCTGTTCCCCGGGGTCTGTACTCACCACTTTGCAGCACAGGGGCCAGAACCACCAGAGCAGGCCGAGCGCCACCAGCAGCAACAGCACGAGGACGGCAATGAGCGCTGCCACGCCACTGGACTGCGGAGACAGCAGGGACAGCGTCAGTGCTGCCTCACCCGCTCGCCCCAGAAGCCAGCGATAGTCCCGCTCAGCCCAGGGCTTCCTGCTGATGTAAAACTTGTACAACTGATAGCCCTGAGATCAGAACGAGGCCCAGCTTGAGGAAAAGAGAGAGCCCACTGCCTGCTAGGGAATGAGCCATCAGACACCGACAGGGGAAGTCTCATCCTAAGCCTGTGGATAACAGAGAGGTGCCCTTCTCCTCCATGAGGTCCCAGGTCTCACACATGGACTGGGGAGCTCGCAGGGAGGTTTGAAGGCGTCTCTACAAACAGTGCACCTGTGAGGCTTTGATGCTGATCGCCCAGGCCCCTGCACAGACTGTGGCACACTGACTCCCAGCAGCCACACTGTGGGAACCTGAAGCTGAAGGAGGGAGTGTTCCTGCTTCCAGCAACACTTGAACTACAGAACTGAATAGCCCACCTCCCACGCCTCCAACCCACTTCCTTGGGGTGCCTTTATTCGTACACTTTAGGCTTTTAGAACAACACTGACAGAAACACAACAGCATCTCTACGAAAACAAAAGTTATTCAGACTTCAGCAGAGAGAAAAAGGAAAGGAGAGACCCAGGGAACCACTGAGACTGGGATACTGCGTGAGCAATCCTGACCCAGAGGTGCTCCACTGCACATGGGGGTGGAACAGAGCCATATCCCAGGGGCAGTGAGGCACACAGGTACAGTGGTGCCTGGGTACCTAATGCCGTGTGATTTTGTTTGTTTTCACTGCACTAACGTGTGTTTGTTGGGAGGCTGTAACTTGTAACTCATCTCCCAGTCAGCCATCAGCTGCTCAGCTCCCAGAATTAGTGAGCAGTTCTAGCAGTGACCCATTTCTTGAGTTGCCCATCTGCTACTATGGAAACAGCAGTTCTTGTGTGGAGCCGCCTTTGCTGCAGCACAGGCCAAGAGCAGAAACCAGAAAGAGACAAAAAAGGCTGCTGAGAAGCTCTTCCTGCTGCTGTGCACATCTGTACCTCTCTGCTTCCTGCCAGGACAGGCTGAGCACAGAGCAGCAGAGCTCAGGGGGAAGGCGGTGCCCAGCACCTCGCTCTGAGCTGCTTTGAGTCAGGGCTTTTCTCTTCCTCTCTGGCACTCCTGGCAGCTCTTACAGGGGCACCATGCGCTGCCTCCTCTGCAAGGGCTGCGGTGCAGGCAGGCTGCAGCTGGGCTGCAGCAGCTCCTGTGCTGCACAGCCCTCAGCCACCCTGCTCGGGTGTACGGCTGGCATGCTGCTCACTGACAGAGACCCTGAAACAGAGAACTGTGCTTTGGGCTCTGTGTGTTCCCTCGGCTCCCAGCTCAGTGAGGCCTCCCCTCCTCACACTGCAGGGCTGCACTGGATCTCTGATCTCTACAGCTGCACCAATGGTGAGGTTTTAAATGAATAGAATAAAAATGTAATTTTTTCTCTTTTCAGTTACTGATCTATGGGCAAAGAAATCCTGTTGGGAGCGTGGTGATGGGTGGGTAAAAGAGATTCTCTCTGTGCTCCACGCCCAGTGGAAAAGCTGCTCCCCAGTCACACTTGAGGTAAGACACATTTAAAGGCCCATGTGCACAGCACATGCTCAACAACGTGGGCTCATGTCTCCCTCCACAAATTCCAGCTGTCCTCTGTAATACAAAAGGAATTAAAGGACAGCAAAAAAAAGTGAGAGTAGAAAATACATGCGTTAAGTTAGAACAGTCACTGGCTGCACAAGTGTGTGGTCTCTCCCAGAAGCAGTTTTTATCTCTTCTATAACCTGTGATCAGACTTAGCAGGACGTTCACACTGCCTCCCTCCCGGGCAGAGTGGGACGCTCTGGCCTCTGCTTGGACAGGCTGTCTCCCCGGATGAACAGGAGCTGAGAGCCTACACTCCTCACTCAGGCCCCAGAGTTACAGAGCATTAGCACCTCTGCAGGACTGTAAGCCTCTCCACACACAGGCTGAAGGGCCAAGCTTGTGCCCGTCTGCTCCCTCCAGTCCCACTCAGGGAAGAGCCATGCCGGAATGGGACCCAGCTGACTGTCACACCTGGCCCTCACGACAGGTCTCTGAGGACAGGGAAGCCTCCCAGTACTTGGAAAGACACAGCTCTGCACAGCAGAGTGGAAGCAGAGGTTCTGTGCTCCGAGGTCTTGCAATGGCAAAGTCCAAAAAGAAACGGGGTGTGGAGATTTTACAAGGAGTTACAGAAGCCATGCACTTACACACTCCGAAGCAGTGATGGTTAACGAGCTGGACATGAAAGACTGGCCTTCATTCAAACTCACCAAAACCTCCAGGGTTCTGCCAAGAGACAAAGGAGAAACATGAGCAGCCATGGAAGAGCCAAGAAAGGCTCATACCTGCTGTGCAGGCACTTGTACCTACAGCCTCTGCTCCACAGGGAGTGTCCTCAGAGGGGAAATGGAAGCCTGTGCTTATTCCTCTTTGGGAATAAGTTTGGTCTCCTTGACAAAGAGCTGTCCAAGTAGAGAATACCCCTTCCCCATTCCACAGAGTAGAAAATACTCCCAAAAGTTTTACATGAAATATAGTGAAGTTCAGCTGTAAAAGTAGCATTGTTTTGTCTGTTCCATAACCATCTCCTTAGTCACACACAGACATTATGGTTAAAGATGTCGGATAATTATAAATGGTCAGGACTTGCTATAAATAGCCCCGAACACTGCACACAAATAGTATGTGGTTTACATTTTACAAATTAACCCTACAAGAAAACAACACATGGTGGATGTTAAACAGAATAAGACTCCTCAGCTTCTCTGGCTTGGATTCCCAGGATTCAGACAGTTTATGTTATGCATAGATGTAATTAAATAAAAATGTAGATATCCATGAACTAAAATGATTAATCATTTACACCGTTCTTACATGTCATGAGTTTCTATTCTGGCACAAACACTGCAGTCAATATGGAGTTCAAAGCTATTTTAGCTAATTTGGCTCATTTCTTCTTCAGTTTTAGCAAAAATGAAGTGAGTTGCTTCCACTAAACTCATTTTTAAATTATCTCTGTTCTGAATAATTGATCCAACAGAAAGAATAACTCTGATTTCCTTCTAATTGGAATTCACTGGAATAAGTGAATCAGAACCAATCAAAAAACCAAACCTATTTGATTCCCTTGCACAGCAATGAATCAAACCACAGTGAAACTCTGGTCAATGATGACTATTTTTAAGATGTGGTGCTTTTTATTTTTTTTAATTGCAATTACTTGTTTTGGCATTGTAATGAGGAATTGGGAAATTCCAGCATGAGGATTCTGCTCAGGTTTGGCCAAACAGTCCTGGAGCTTCAGGGCAGGAGGGTTTCCTGCCTCCTCTGGGGGGGAGGAGGACCCCCAGGCTGAGCTGCTCATACACTCCTGCAGCTGCCCCAGCAGCCCTGTGCGCCCTGCCAGCCCTCTGAATCCTGCCTGGAATGCCACTAGTGAGGAATGAGGCTGTTTTGGTAGATGGTCTTTGCTAGCAGATGGAGCAAAACAGGGACAGGAAACACACCTTGATAAAACACGTAAGCCACACTAAAGCAAAGGATCATTCCCTGGCATCCTGGGGACCTTGACATGTCCTTGATCTCACCGGGCTGTATGACACACTCTGTAAAACACACAGATTTCCCACTGCACACCTGGCTGTTGGCAGCGCAGTACCCGTTCCCAGCTGTAATGGCACCGGCTGGACTGCACTGCCCAGCCCCGGTGCCGCGTGCCACGCCGTGCCCGCAGCTCTGCGGCCCTGCTCCCGCTGCCGGCGCGCTGACAGATCCCAGGGAGCAGGCTCACTGAGCAATCAGCTCCAGCACCGACACGCTGCGGGAGGGCAGCCCTGCCCCACCCGCTCCCGCCCTGATACACCGCTGCAGGGATGAGCCACTGGAGATGTCACTGGAGCCCATCATACCCGCTCCGTTCTGGGAGCCACAGAGTGAACTCACACAGATAATTACCTCATCTTCAAAAGGATGAACCTGTCAACACACAAAAGCACTCCTTCCCTGAGACTGTCATGGCTGTTGCGGATACCCAGTACGTCCTTTCATTTCTTGAGCAGCCACCTGTTTGCTGGGCTGTGGGTACTTGTGATTCATGCAAACACTGCCCCTTAAACTGGAGTCCCAGAAAGAGGTGTCCTGTTTCTGCTACTCCTTCACACACAGCTCGGAGACAGACACGTACACAAACACACCCTAGTGTTTACCAGCAACCGGCCATGTGTGTCAGGCTTTCAGCTCGGCGTTCTGCCGAAACTGAAAATATTCTGAGATGAAAATGACAAGCAGCAGCAATCCCATTTCTCAGGCCCCTGCATTTCCCACTGGTGACTGTCACTGCTGTACGAGGGCCGAGTCCCTCCAGTGGAGCTCAGAACAGTCCAGTCAAGAGAACATTCCTGTCCCTGCAGCCAGAGACACAGCCCTTGGGCACAGCCCTTGGGCACAGCCCTGGCTCACCACAGAAAGGTGAGGCTGTACTAGTTTTGTACCAGCACAGATCCCAGCTGAGGGCTGAGCTCTGGAAAGCTGCCACACAGTGGGCTATCTCCTCAGGGCCCCTCAAATAAAGCCCCTCAAGAGTTGGGCAGTGTTGTTGCTGCAGCCCCCCGCAGCACCATCCTGCAGCTGGCACCAGGAACACGCAGAGCTGAGCAGCTCCTCCCCGTGCAGCTGGACACACCGGGCCGCAGGGCCAGGCTCCAGGGAAAGGCAGGGGAGCTCCTCACAACACCAGCAGTGCCCACAGACAGCAGCTTTCCAGGGCTTTGAGGCAGGATGCTCATTCCCATCCTCTGCTCCCTCCTGACACCGTACCTGAGGGAGGTGGAATCAGAGAGCTGGCAAAGGAGCACGAGTAGTGACAGCAGCACAAGCCCTACGGCTCTTCCTCCACCTCAGCCCGAACGTGTGCACCTCCCCAGCAGCCTGTACTTCAAACCCACCTCACTGTACTAGGGAAAACTGCCTTTCCTTTACAGTTCACGGCCCTTCCTCCATGTGGAAGGGATTTTCCTATCCTTTGTCTGTGCAGTATCACTTTTTGGATGGGAACCAATCCTGGAAAACTTAAAGTCTGAAAAGAGCTTTTTAAAAATGTTCTGATTTCTGACCAAAGGTAACCACAAGACTCTTGCGACTTAAAAAATGTTCTGATTTCTGACCAAAGGTAACCACAAGACTCTTGTGACTTGAAGCTGCGTCGGTCCTGGCCCACTGCCCATGCTAATACACAATTTACCCAAAAATGTAACTTGAGGAGACCGAAGAGTCGCAATTCCTCCCCTCATGCCCACTGCTGGTTTATTGTGACAGCAGAGGGATGTGGCCCAGCACCATATGTCCCTGCAGCTCTTGTCTAAAGCCTCCCATTCCCTGTGAAATACAGCTGACATTTCCATCCACGGTAACCTATTTCCAAAGTATTCATTTGCTCCTTACTTTATGGGAAGCTACTAAAAGACTGCCATTTTATGACCCATTAAAAAAAATGAAAAAATTAAATACAATTGTGAAAGACATTTGCTGGAAGTAATAAATAATTTACCTCCAATTTTCACGCACTGAAAATGAAACTGGCGACTGCTCAAAAAGTTACTAAAATCACAGTGACAAAGGTACTTCAGAATTAAATGCCTGCACTCAAACAGCAAAAATGCTGTACACAGGAGGAAGGCAAAAAATAGTTCTGTGTATTTTAAGGGCACTTTCCCTTCCAACACTGCCTTATGAAATAAATGGATAGCTTTATAATACGGGCTCCATCTGACCAACCTCACTCTGATGCCTTTGGGCACTGCTTGCTGGGGTGCAATTAACATTTACCCCTCCGTTCCCCCTGACCCAAGCAGAGGGGACTCGCTCCCTGGGCTCTGCTAACAAACACTCCTGGACCACAAGGATGGCTCTGCATCCAGGGACTCATCCCTGCCCCAGGGGGAGGCAACACACACAGGAAGGGATTTCCAGCGCGGGCTTCTGGGTGTGGTGCTCTTGACAGACCCACAGCCCCAGCTGCACAAGGACAGGGACAGCTCTCCTGGAGCAGGGTTCCAGCCCTGCCTGTCCTGTTTGGTGCGGTGCCACTATGCCATAGGCCAGCTGTGCCCGGGAAGCACCGGGACCATTCACTCAGTGGGAACTGTGCTGGGGACAGGACATGGCCTGCAGTTAGAAGTGGTCAGAGGTGTCTTCCTCCCATCAGCCACACAGGCACAAAAAGGAGCACTATTTTCCTGAGGATAGCGAGACCTGCTCATCCTGGAATTCACTAAGGTGTCTGGGGATTCTGGTAAAGAATTAGTACAAACTTGTCCCCCTGCCCTTCTTGGTGCAGCTTAGCACTGATAGAAATTCACATGATGGTTCTTTAGGATTCCCTGTTGTAACCTCGGAACCCTCTAGGTTTTCCAGCTGCATGTGCAATATGCTGTCTGTCTGGGCTTGACTTTCCACGGAACAGGACACAAACTTTCACTGCTGGGAACTCCTAGGGAATGTGAGAGAACTCACCCACTGTGGGGGAAGCCAGCAAGGAACTACTCTGATCTTGTGGAATCATGGAAACCCGCAGTAGCAGGGTATGAAACATCATTATTCTGTTAAAGCAGACTATTAATTCAGCTCGGGATCCTATGGCCACTGCATGATGTGCAGCACTTAGTTCTGCTCACGCAGTCCTTGCTAATGCTCTGGGAACACTGCGTGCCCTAGGAGGGACATGAAGGACTGCGCCAGAAATTACTACTGATCTTAACACCACATCCATATGGCTGAGGGGCCTGTTAGCCTGTACAATTCATTGAGGATGTTTCCATCTGTGAATAGGTCCCATTATACCCTAATTGTGTCAGACTAAATGTATTTCTAAAATATTTGCAGAAGTTAGTATTTATGACAGACATTAAGCCTACTCCAGCCATATTTCTGGCTTCCCCCCACCTGAGTTGATTTCTCTGGCTATTTTGGAGGGGGCAGGTTGTCCCATGGGAGCACCAGACACTGGGAACCATACTGGTTTTTATTTATGTCGGAACAAAACGTTGTGTAGGGAAATACACCCTAACCCTTACGTTTAATGTGCCTACATGAAACACTTCACCGCAGTGAGTTTGCAACAGGAAGACCTGGTGCAGGTGGGAGCAGTTCTGACCCCCCTGGCTCCTGCCCAGGGCACAGGGGAAGCCCAGCTGTTTGCAATGAGGATAATGCCAATATCCTGCCCAGGCTGGACTGGCCATGGGCACAGCAGCACTGGGGGGGTATTGCCTTCACCTGAGCACCCTGAGGGGCTCTGCAATGGTGAAAACAACAGGGAACAGGTGAAAACAGCCTGTAGCTGACCTGCAGCTGGCATCCTACCAATTGCTGAGCAGCAGGAAGTCAAAAGGGAGAAGCACAGGTGGCTTCCCTTTTGGCTGGTGCTGGGAATGGCTGCATCTCCTACATCAGAGAGGTGCTGGCAAGGCTGGCAGCGCACTGAGAAGCTGAGAGAGCCCAGAGTTCATCCTGGGGGCTGGGACCTCCTGCAGCAGCAGGCTGCCTGCTCTCTCCATTTGATGCATCCCAAAGGACAGCTGGCCTCTGAGAGGTAACTGGGCTCTTTGTGCTTTTGCCTTTTCACACTAGTGACCGGTGTTATGTGAAATGGGAAATATTTTAGTCAACATCCTGCCTCTTAACTTGCCAGTCTTATCTAATTCTCCTTTTAACTGGTCCCCTTGTCTCTGAACAATGTTTTTTTCCAAGTGATATGTAGTCACCATGCAGGTTTCAGACTGAGGACGAAGCCTGGAAAATTGGTCCTTTAACCCATGCTTGCATGCTGACACCAGCTGCCAAGCTCTCGAGTGGCTCAGCACTCAGCGCAAGCACTGCCCCTTACCTTAGTGAGTAATTCAGCTCTGTGGTCAAATGACACCCCTGTCTGCATTGCCACAAAGGCTGTGCTAAGGCTACTTAGTGAACAGCACTACAGAAAGAGATCAGTGTCACTTAGTTAGAGAGAGAACAGAAATGCTCAACACAGCCACAGCATATTAATCCTTTCTTGAGTGACCCTGAAAGACATGTGAGACTGAGCTGCAGCTTGCAAACACTCTGTCTGCCTTTGCTGACAACAGCTTTTCTAAATTTTTACCTTTTTCAGCAGAGGAAGAAAAAGTGACAAAACAAAAATAACAGTAGTAAAGGTAGTCATAGTAAGCAACAGCTCTCCTCCCTCTGGTTTTCAGCTGCTCACTTCCATGTTATCAGAAAACTCATAATTTCTGCACACCTTTCTCAGCACTCGTTCATACAGGCAAAGGGGTGTTTTGCACATGACCAGGACCAAGTTCTGGCCTTGTCTGACTAAACAGGTGATGACATGTGTGTGTACCTGTGTGCACTGGAAATCACAGGGATTTGTGTACTTCAGTACTTGTGGGCAGCTTCTGTGGGAGAAACACCTGGGGGGTTGTCAGGGGCATCTTTAAAGTGTGAGTTTGGACTTTGTGATAAGATAGACTGTCTCAGGTTACTGCTATTGTCTGTTTGTCCATCTGGTAGAGCACAGTGAGCCACAGGTGAGGTGTAACCTGCAGGTGTGCCTAGGTACCAAGTAACCTAATGTTGCAGAGGGGTGTCAGGTGAGCACCCAGAGAGTTCCAGAGTTGGGTGTGTGTGAGGGCAGTGGGACTGCTGGATGAATCCAGCTGTGAGAGGCGTGGCTGGGCCGTTCTGCCAACAACGGGCCAGCAAGGTGTGGCACTGGCTGCTAGGTCCGGAGTCATTGGGAGCTCGTGGCCTGCTTGCAGTGTGAGAGGGAGGTACCACTGTGCCATGCGAACATGAGGCACTGACACTTGGTGCGGGAATGTCAGTGTGTCAGCCCGAGCACTCGAGTGTGTCCTCTGAGAGCACTAATGGTGCCGGATCGGCTCGCATGCTATTCAGATATTTATTTTGTGTTTGCTTGAAGAATCAGGCCAATGTTTTTGAAAGCACATTTAACTATACCATATGCCTACTTAAATCATCCCTATCAAACAAGTTGTGGGTTGCTGCTCTGGTTCATTCTGTTCTGTTTTCCCTCCCTTCCCAATGTGTTTATGTGTATTTATCCAATTTGCTCTGTTCCTCGTGCCAAATGGCAGGTCTGAGATCCCAGCCAGGCAGGGGCAGCTGTGCTATTGTTGGTGTCTGACAAAACAGAGGTCATGGGCTGGGCCTGCAGCTCTAGCTCTAATGACAGCTTGTGCGGGACATTATGGGGCAGTTACAGTGTAAGCAGGGTTCATGTGCCCTCAGAACTAGGAAAAAACCTTGCCCCTTGGTAACTTAGAACTTAAGTCTCACTTTTAAGACGTAATTTCTGGCAAATTAGCCTCTTGCAAAATATTCTGCTGTTTGTTTATTTCATTGCCATAACTCCTTCCTCTGTCTGGAAAACACCCAAGTTTAAACAGCCCCACCACAAAAAGCCAGGACCTGAAAAGCCAGCCAACAGCCTCGGTGGAAGAAAGGGGCTCTCCTGCATGGAGCTGATCCTGGCTGTTCTCACTTCTAAGATTGATGAGTGTTATGAGCTCTGCCAGCCTAGGAAGTAACTGTCCATAGGAAGGAGAAGGCTTTTGTCCTTCCCTCCCTGGAAGGTTGTTCCAAGTCCAGCCTAGCAGTTCCAGGCAGTGACACAGCAAGGCGTGACCATTCCCAATGCCCGCTGTTCAGCAAGAGATCAATCTGCAGGGCTAGGGAATTCTGAACTCTCTGCTCCTTGGGTGGCTCGACACTTTATCCCCTTTTCCTGCTGCCTTCCAGCCCAGAAGGCAGGAGTCTCTAAGCTATTGAGAAGGGTGTTCCTTGGAGCTGCACGCCGGCTCTGAGGCACCAGAGCAGGCTGCAGTGGCTGGGCAGCTGAGGAGAGGAGGCACAAGTCCCTGGGGCCGCTCGGGGAGCGCGCAGCTGCTGCGAGGCGGCCTGGCTCCGGCTGCGGCACTGCCGTGCTGCTCGGCATGGAAAAGGGAGCGCTGGGGAAACAGCACATCTGTCACCCACACACAGCCACAACCTCCACTCAGGGCAGCACCAGATGTGTTTATTCGAGGCATGTACTAACTAGCTACTTAATGGCTTAGAATTATTAGCCACAAGTTAATTAGGCAAACATATTCACCATCAGTCACCTTACAAAGCATCGCTTCTTCAACACTGCTTTTACTTCCTGAGTGACTTTATCAAGCACAGGAAACAGGAGGGGAAAACTACAAATTCCACAAAGGAGCTGCAGCAAGAAATAAATGTGTGAAAGGGGTTCACAGGGTCCTAATGAATGCTGGAGTGCACAGGTAATGCCTCAGCTGAGCGCCTATGCATGCTGCCAGCACAGTGGCACAGGGGAGGAAGCAGCAAGACTTAAGTGGCTGCAGCTGATGGGGAAGAAAAGAGAAGTAACAGTGCAAAAAATTATTCCTTGGTGTAGTTAAATCAAATGTGCAAAGACTGGCTTCCCTGCTGCTGTGTGTACTGGGTATGTGCCTGGAGGTGCAAGCGCTTGCTTGGCATCCTGCCTGCACCATGAATTTGGGACCACCACTGTCCCAAGGGAATGGGCTCTGGTTCCCCAAAATGCAAGACACAAAAGCAGCTGGTCAGTTCCTGGCTCCCAGGTCACAGGCAGCAGTGAATGGAGTCAGGGCAGAAGAGGATCTATCTTTGGGTAGTGAGAGCAGTCAGGATCCCTGGATAGGAGCCTGCCATGACAACCACTCCGGAGAGCACCTTCCAGCTGCTCTCCAAAGGGACAGCTGTCTAGAAACCCAGTGAGGTAATCTGAAGGATGGAGCCCGCAATCCGTTCATCTTCTCTGTATCTCTTTGCTTTCATGTGTCCATGCTCTTCTCCTTACAGCTGGTGCTGGTATTAATAAAAACGACACTTAGAAAATGGAAAGCCAGATTCCAGGTACCCCTGTTCCACTGCCATGGAAACATGTTGCACCTAGAAATCCTAGAGCCCCTAGAGCTGAACGTGAGGCACGTGATGGTAACAGATTACCTCCTGCATTGCTGTGTGCTTTGTGCCAAGTGAGCTGCCCCAGACTCCATCAGCTCTTTGGAAGCTGCAGGTAACCAAGAATTTGGCAATACAGTGGTCATTTTCCTTCCTACCACCCAGCAAATAATTCCTATTGAATCTTTGCTCGTTAAGTGCCACCAGCTGTTTGTGTTGGACAGGATGTAGGAAGCCATAAATGGAAGCTGAAGACAGCAGCATTTGAATAGAGGGCAAATAAGGTCACTAATAGCAGCAGTGTGCACTGTCCCACCTTGGCATGCAAGCTGGTCATCAAGCCGAGGTACCTGTGAGAGAAGTTTCACTTACACTCAGGTTTAGGCTGGGATTTTCCTTTTTTGGCTCTGTTATTCCTTAAGGTTCTGAGCCCAAGGAGAAGGACGCTGCATTCTTCTGTCCTAGCAAAACCTGAGTTCAAGTGCAGGACGCACAAAGATGGAAGCTGGCCAGCACTGCAGCTGCATGAAAAAACAGCCTTCTGTAGTTCCCTGAACTATTTTAAGAACAATGACAATTCCTCAGCCTGTTGGTTCAGTTTGAATAATCCACTGCCTGGCCTACATCCATCCTTTCCTGCCTGACTTAGAGGAGAGTCTGCACAAGACTGGATGTTTGCAGTAGGCACCGTCAGATCCTAAACGTTACTGTGATATTCTATTGAGAAATGAGAGTTTAAATAGACTGAGATAAGTAGTAGTCACACAACTATTCAGTAGAAGCATTTCAGTAAAGCAATGTTTCTTTGTGCTAGTTTGAACTGTAGTTACTGTCATCCACGCACCTAATAAAGGCAAATTTGTAAGTGTTCAGGCAGTGTGAGAAATGCTGTTTTCCCACTGGTGTTCCATGCAGGGCACAGTGGGTTTCACCAAAGGCTGACCAGAGCAGAAGCCAGCTGCAGGTGAAGCCAAGCCTACAGACAGATTGCTCTGAATGCAAACTCACAGAACTTGGGCAGTGAGAGAGCAGAATGAAACTAGCAAGGAATGCAGACTTGTAAAATATCGCTGTTTTTCCTGTACTAGTGTTCAGGGCCAGTGATCACTAGTAGTCTCTTGAAAGAGACAAGGGCTCTGACTGCCTTCCGAGGCACAGTGACAACAGAAAGATGTACAGTAATGGAGAGGTCACAGCTGCCTCTGGCTTGGTTTGATGCTCTCGAGCTGTGGCAGGACAACAAATCCAAGTCTCTGCTAAAAAGGGGAAGTGATTTTCTCTAATATTCTGAGACCCTCAAAATGTGACTTTTAAATGGGCAGTGCAGCAGTATCAGAGTCCTGTTTACTAACCAGCTTGACTGTGTTGTTACACCTGCCACCACAGTGCATAGGTGATCTCCCAAAGCAATTCAACCTGAGTTACCCTCCTCACCTTCCTGCCAGGTGTACATGTACTTTCCCTTTCTGCTTTATTTCAAATTCATAACTTGTTTTATATGGCATGGGTTGCTTGTGTGAAAATCGTGAATAACTGTCAGCTGTTAGCTGATCAGGAGCCTTGTAAGTGGGCTGGGTTTGTAAGCAACTATGGAATTTTGCACTTTAGAAGCAGCATGACAAGAAGGGATTTTAAATGGCACAGGCAGCACAGTCATGTTGTCACCCAACCTCAGGATGATACATCCATCTGCTACAGGGTACTGTGGAAAAGCAGACTGAAAAAAATGCTTGGTTTAATCTACAGCTGGCACTTGGGAAGCTCCAGACTCGATGCAGCCAACAGCTGGGAAGGAAACTGAAACACACCATGGCCAAATTCCAGGAGAGCAGGGGCTCACCAACACAACATCCTGAATACTTTGTCATTTTCTCTATTTCACACAGCTTAGTATTGCTCTGCATGTGAAAACTGCTAATTCATCAGGCAACAAGAAGTGTCTCTGATTAGGAAAAGATACTATGAAACCTGTTACTTGAGTCTTGACTGTTTACCCAGAAACTAAACTGTGGGTTTAAAAGTCACACAGCAAGGTAACTTAGGCTGCTTGTGCTCCATTAATTCCACCCAAAAGAGCACTAGAAAAGAACAGAGCAGTTGTTGCTACATTAGTGACTAATATTAGCTCCACTACATGAGGAATTACTGGGAGATATCCAGCACTAGTCTAGGCTGTGCCAATGGGAAGTTAAGAGTTCAAGTACGTACATATCTTTCATAGCTGTCAGTCTTGTGCACAGTAAACTGCTCAGCTCTGGGCCAGAGCTCCAACTCCTTCAATAGGATGTCAGGGAACTGTGTTTCACAAGGTAACTTGGGAAAAGGTGTTTTGCTGTGAACCTGTAGAACTCCGACTGTATTGTGCTCAGGTGCAGTTCCACACTGCAGTTCCAGGGTGGCAGCTGTGTGGTTCAGTACCACTCCACAGTGCAAGGGAAAATGCAGCATGTGCAACTAACTTGCACAGCTTTAACCTATACCAATGTGCCATGCACTTCACATGCCTTTGGCAGAACTGGCTGATTACATACTCTGGGACAAGCTGTGTGTGGAAAAGCCTTTACAGCATCAGCTTTTAGGGAGCTTCATACTGGGACTGTATGTAATGTATGCTTTGTACTGGGAGTGTATGTAATTTGCTACTGCCCTTCTGGTGTACAGTAAGTGCACTGAAATACCTGGCTGGGGAAGAGGGGTTTGAACCCAACTGATTGACATTGTCCTGATGACAAAATCAGTTCCCTTACAGCTGTGGTGGTGCTGACTGGTTTCAGCTGAGCCAGAGGCTGCAGAGCTGCTGCGCTGAGGGATGCACAGGGATCTGACACCCTGCTGCACGTGGCACAAGACGCATTTGTCACACAACCATGTGAAAAGCAACATCAGGAAACACATTGGTACTGAATCCCTCACCCTCCCTCTGTGCTGCATGCAGCTCTGCTCCATGCTGGTTGTCCCTGCCAGCCATGACACAGCTCAGGAGGCAAACCCTCTGGCCCGAGCCGCCCCACTGGGGTCAAGCACTGAACGTTCTTCCTTCTTTCCAGCTTCCCTCCCCCAGCCTGCTGTTCAACACACAAACCAGATGTGCTTCTGGAGCTTTGCTCTCCATCTGACAGCACAACTGGGGCGGCTGATTGTTGCTCAAGTCAGAAATATAGCTACAGACCAGTCATCTATACAACGTGCTTACCTCTTCAGCTCCTGAACTGCCACACATAAAGGCCAGTGCAGAACTGCTGTGCTTCCTATTGGATTAGCATTAGCCTCATGCCTAGTAAGTCTCTGGGAATAACTACTTGACAAACAGCCAAAGCCTTGGCCCTCCCACAGCACCCAGATCTGATGTGCAGTTTTCTGATTTCAGATTAGCTTAGGGTCTTCAGAAATGTGCACAGTGAAGTCCAAGTGATCATAAGGCCCTGAGGCACCTTTGAGTTGGAGAGGAGGAGGGAAGGATTAGTTCTCCAAGGGCCAGAAGTAATGTGCAGCCCTGGCCGGTGACACTGAGAATAAGGCCAGAGCTGCAGTTTAGCCCCAGTGCTGGAGCTGTTAATTCATTGGATCAGCATGTGTGGAGCAGGGGTACGTGTCCTGACACCTAATTTTAATAATAGCTTGTAAGTGTCAGTGGTAATGTCATCTCTGTAACAGTGGGCCTGAAGAGGATCTGGACAAGAGCATATTATGCCCTGTTAAAACAGCTAATCTGCATAGAACTTATGACAAGCCAGATCTTTTCAGTATTTCATAAACTGGCTGAATATTCATTTTTAAGGCACTGTCCAAATGGGTTTGGTCACAGATGACTACTCAAAGTCCACTCCAAATCTGGCATATACACCAGGGAAATAACACAAAAATGGGGAAAAAATGCAACAACAAACTACCCCCTGTAAAAGCAACAAAATATTGCCTTCAGCCAAACCCCTCCCAGTTAAGGTCAGCTATAATGGTGCCAAATTCCAGCAAAACATGGGCTGGCATTCGGTTCAGTACTTACTGGCCGCTTTTGTACAGGATCGGTGCAGGGCAGAGCAAAAAATCAGACTGTACTGTTTTAGGCCTTTCATCTGAAAAACAAAAATCACATGAGCTTACTGTGCTGTGCAGCTCAGGTGAGGAGCTGCCATGTGAACAGCCATGCTGCTGTGAGGTCCCTCTGTTCCCATGCTCCTTACTGGTCTGTCCTGGCTGAAACTGGCAGCAAGGCAGGCCCAAGGTAAGAACACAGAGCCCCAGAGCTGGCTGTAAATGCCAGGTGAGCCCAGGTTACAGTGCTTATTGGAGCTACTCGAGTCAGCTCGTGCTCTTCCAGAGAGAACACTTCCCAGAATTAACACCATCTTTGTGGAGAGTGAGAACACTATTAGCAGTTTCCTGGTAGTTGGAAGATGAAGGTTTGTTTCTAGTTGGTTCCATCCCTGTGCGTTGCATTGCAGGACTGTTCTATTAGCTGTGACTTGAATGTGTTTTTCTCCACTGTTTCTTCTGCTTTTGAGTCTGTGAGATTTGCAAACCTCTTTCACTTAGAAAGCACCTATCTCTAGAGCACACAAAGCATTTATTTGTAGAGCCTTGTGTCCAGTACAGCATTTCTGTTCTGCAGATGTGAGGAGGGGAGGATGGAGCTTTTTTGCCTCATGTGTCTGCTAAATTCAGTTAGGATTTTTCAGGGGAAAATTCAGTTCCTGTGTGCAGACCCATCAGCCCGAACTTCCCCACTGCAGGACTAATGATTTCTGTGCAAGGATTATTTCCTGACTGTGGGGTGAGAGCAGAAAGTGATCTGCCAGATCAACTTGGAGATGATTCTGTCCTGCATTTCAGGAACAGGCAGACAGACAAGCAGTTCAGGGGCAGCTGAAGGAGGAGCTGTTGGCATAAATGAGCTTTTCATATGTGCTATAATCTGCACTGACTGCTTGGCCTAGATTTGGGGCTAGTTGTGAGGTGGGGAAGAGGGATTAGCACATTGCCATATGTTTTTGTCTTAATGGTATGTTTCATAGATTATTTTTCTATCCCACAGCTCCATTTGGCAGGTTTCCTTTCTAGCATTTGGTAATGGTTCTTTATAAATGCAGAAGGAGAAAGATGCCAAATGCATCCTTTAAAAGCAGGGGCGCTGACACAGTAAGGGTGTGCTCAGAGGCTGGTCCCAAAGAGAGGCCAGGCTCTCAGTGAGGGGAACTCCAACACCACAGATCCTCACCCAAGTGCCCTCACATACTGAGGGTTCTGTAGAGGGGACTGCAATGACACAGGGATGCCTGTCCTTCTCTTGGGACCATCTCCTTCCTCCTGCTACTGCTCCAAGCGCCCCCCACCCTGTCTTCCTGCTCATCCTGGCTCCACTGGCCCCCTTTAGGCGTCCTCTGAAGCAGGCAGTCAGAATCCAGCACAGAGCTGTGGAGAATGACCCCATGTACTGGGGGAAGGACCACTTGAAATGCCCCTGCTTTCTGCCTGTGCTACTCCCCAGCCGCTCGCTGTTGTCCATTGCTGAAGACGTGGACCGGGGGGATGTAAAGGCCCTGGCAAGACCCCATAGAGCAGATTGTGTTTTTATAATCAATACATCACTGTGCCATTCCCCTACCCTCATGTGCTTCAGCACACCCCTTTCTGAAGCCAAGAAAAAACAAGCAGCCCAGAGCTGTAGTTGGCAATTCTCACATCAGATGGTAGCAAGTATTTGTGGGCAATGGGAAGCAGAGGTGACAATTGTAATGGAAACTGAAGGGAAATTTATACAAGCGGAATTGACTTACACAGGCTGCCTGCATCCAGAACTACTGGGTTACCCTGTTATACTGCCAAATTATTGTAGGTATTTAACAGGCAGGAGAAACTGGCAGCCCACTGCAGTATATACAGTTTCCAGGCTAAGGAAGACACTGCACTGGAAACACAAATTTGATTGTGCAGGAATTTAAGACAGGCTAATACAGAAATCAGACACTAGGCAGGGAAAAAATCAGTTGTAGTTTTTCCTTGAACTTCTTTTTTGTTTTTTTTCCAGTCTAGCTGCCTTCTGTGGAATTCTGTTTAGATCTAGAAGTTGGATGTACTTATCCTAGCCATCCATTTGAGCTTCTGGATAGAAAAAGCAAACTCACATATAAGCTAGAGGAAAGTGCCAGTACCAGGTGTCCTGCTTACCATCTGAAACAGAATTGCTTTGTGCTGTGGCTGCAGCAAGCCCTGATGCTGGGCAGACGGAGCTCATGGACCATGACAAACAGACCACTGCTCTGACCTGGCCTTTTTCTATGCTGTTGCAGGAGGAGGACTGACCTGCCCCTGAAACCCACAGCACACCTGGCACACCACCCAGGACCGGCAGAGACCTTGCAAAAAACAAGGTAAGCACCTCTGGGAATTGCAGTGAGATGTCTTGGCCAGGATTATCGTGCAGAAAGGGACCTCAGTCAGTACACTGCAGCCACGGGCTGGTTCATCAGCAAACATCTGCTTGCCCAAACGTCAGGAGCCAAAGAGTTCTCACCATGCTAATGCCTGCAGCAAGGGGGCTGCCAACACTGCTCACAGCTAAAGGCACCTGATAGTACACTGAAACCACTGAGCAGAGTGTGAAACAACCTTCCTCCCTTTACTAATCCTCTGAGCTCTCCTCCTTTTTGCTATTTTTCTCTCTGAGTTTTCATGAGCTGAGGTAACTACAGGACTACACAGGCAGACGAGGGCAAACATCTGCACTTACGGATTGTTGTTCCGTTCACTTGATAGGTACAAGTCACACTGTCGTTTCTCCCACCAAGGGTTAAGCCGCTTCCTCTGAGGACAACCTGGAACTCCTCTGGAGGGGAAAGCAAACACACAAAATCACCAAACTGCAGTAAGTTACACTTAGACCGCAGCAATCTCATTTAGCCTGTGATAAACAAAGCACAACATAGCAATGCTTCCAACTTAGTGAGAACTCCTTTTTTCCTGAACCCTTGTGCTGGATTCTCCTTATAAATCAGCAAAGGCAAGATTTGCTCACAAATCTTTATTGAGACAGCCCTCTGAAACTGGAAGCAGATTCAGGCTATCAACATGATCCAGGGCTCAGCTGCGTAGTAAGACACAGTTTCTCAGTGAATGAGAAATGAGAAACAGGGGACTTAGAACAAGACTCCCCAAACCCAGACCAGGCTCACTTGAAGTACCAGATGAAGAAAACATTTCTCCTTAGTACTACTTCTCTGCAAGCTGCCTAAGGGCCACGCTATCTGTGAGCTGTGCAGAGGAGGAGTGAAAACAGTTTTTTTTTAACCAGGGCCACTGACTTCATCCAGAGCATCCACATTTTAACAAAAATATCCAAGTAACGTTTTGCAACTACCTTATTTTGATTGATCTCCAACTGTGTGTGGATTATGACGCTTAGAAAGAAGACAAGGCCTTAAAATTCTGTGCAACTCTTCTATTTCATTAATCTATTTCTCTTGCTGCCCAAAAATGCAGTCATGTGCTTTGTTCTCACACTCCACAGATTTTGAGGCAGATCTGACACAAGTGCAGAGCACACTCAGGGGAGAGGGGCGGGTAAATGCTCTCCAACTTCCACGTGCATTACCCAAGCTATGGAAGCAGGCCCTGGGGGTCAGCTCCTCTGAGGAGAACAAGAAAGCAACAGAGAAATCTCACATTTCTCTAACTTCTTGAGGACTTAAGTTAGAGATGCTTTATTCTGGAGACATGCAGTTTTCCTTTGGATAAATTAGGGGGGAACCACAGTTCCATAATAACGGTATAGCATATTAAAATTATAAAACCTTACCTCCTACACAGACACTGGATGGCTCCAAATATAAAATCTCAGTGCACGATTGTTTCAAAACCTATTGGAAAGGAGGAAACAAATAGTCACAAATAGGTTTCATAGCACTATTTCAATGAGCAATCTTAGTTTAAAACAAATGCTTTTCCCTAGAACACACACACAGCTACAGGTTTGGTTTGCTAAGTCTGACTTTGCAGGACATTGCCTGGAGCATGAGCAGCTCCTGCACAGTCAAGTCTAGGAGTTCCTAAGGCTTGGATTAGTTTGTTAAACTCCGGAGAGCCTTTAAAATATAATGATGTCCAGATCCCTATGCTGATTTTCCATGAACCCCAATCCTAGTGTTTAAGCCAAGGATTAATCACAAGGAGCCTGATCCAAAACCTAACCCAGTCAAAAGCAGTCCTCCAACAATGAAGCCTGCTCAAGCCAAGCGCGCGTTACTGCGAGTGCTGGCGCCTTGCCCTGCGCGGAGAGGCACAGCGACAGCGGTGTTCCTGACTGCGCTGCCTGCCGCTGGACAGGCATCTCACTTCAGCTCTCCTGTTCCAAGTGGGATTTTTAGCAGGCATTCGTAAACATTTTGTGGCATCAGTTCAGGTCCCTGCGATCACGTGCACAGCAGAGTCCTGTTACTGTCCCCTCTCTAGCTCCACTTGCCAGGTGTATGCCTGCTGCTGAGCTGCCCTGACTTCCTAGCCATGTCCCTCTGTCTTACTCTTAACTCCTGCCTTCCTCCCAGGAGGATTCCTTGCACTCTGTGATGTTTCCCAGTGGTTCATGTTGCTACACATCCAGGCCCAGCAGAAACAATCATGTAGGCACTGCTCTGACAAGAAGCACGCCAAGCTCCAAGGAAGAGAGCATCTTGCCTCACTGAACACTTCCCATATTGTCTCTCTCCCCACAAACTGTTGAGCACAAATTAATTTTTTAGTGCTTTAAAACCCGTGTTAAATATTAAGTGGTATTTTAAAGAATAGAGACGTCGCAGGCGCGTGCATTTGGATGAGACACAGCAACAGAGATCTTAGGAAAGAATGTAGCCTGGAGTTCAGTGCAAGCCAAGCAGTTCCTATTAGCCAAGGATCTTGTTTCCAAAAAAGGGCTTCAGCCTTTTGATTCCTATTGCAGTGTGGAGAGAAGTTATCCCTGACTGGTTTGGGGGCTGGGGAATATTTTGTGTAGCATTTTACTCCTTTGCTGTAAAAGCATGTTCAGTTGTTTTCACTGAAGAGTCAGACAAATAGCTCAAGTGAAGCTGAGACTAGAGGCCAGCTTTCTGTGAAGTCCAGATCCAGCAGGTGGCACGGAATTCAGTAATTTTGTTTTTGCTTTTAGAGGGAGAACCTTCCAGCCCCTCTCCTGGCTCCATTTGCCCCGTGTCTGAGAAAGGGTCAATGATATGACCTGGAGGCTGGGGAGAGGGGAAGACAGTCTGGGACAGGACCTGACTTCCCTTGCAAAGCAGTGGTTCTCTAGTTTCATTACATCCCAGCGTGCATTTTCTAACAATGTGATTCCAAATGCAATATAAATCAGGAAAAAACCTACCTGGATATATTTAACCACCTTTGGATTTAAGAACAAACTGGGGGGGCAGACACAATAACCCAAACTGAGCTGAAATACGGTGTAGATAAAATGATCACAAATCATGAACAAAAGCAAATTTCAATACAGGGGTCAGAATACACTGATCTCCTGCGTGGAATCCATTTTCATGCATGCTCTTGGCTAAAGCAGAAAATTCCAGATGCTAATACTGATCGTAGAAATAACTGCTTCGACAATAATTTTTCACAATTTTTATTACTGCCGTCCTTTGCTTAGCTTAAGCAAGCTGCACTGTTTAGAGACTCTCTCTTTGCAAGGGTGGTGGCCTAATTCTACCATTTCTGCCCCCCTCAAACAAAGCTTATATTGGGGTGACAAAGCCTCTGAAACTAAAATTTGGGTTTGTAAGTTTGTCTGGTTGTTTTCTATACTTCAAAAAGACTCCTGATAGTGCATGCTTGGAAAAAAAAAAGGATAATGGTAGAGAAATGTGCCATGTCCCCAGAAGCTCCTCTCCTCAAGGATCAAGTTTGCTTAAAAAGCAGACATCAAACCTCATCAAGGACTAACTGGATTCAGGTGGAGCCAATCAGAAGCACACAAATATAGTTCTTTGCTTAACCTCTGTTTAGTATCCTTAACAGTCCCTCTCAGCAACACTGAAACACTGCTCAGAACTGAGTTTCCCCAGAGTTGAACAGAAGCCATCACACTCTCTGCAGGGTCCAAGCCCACGAGCTGTCCTGAGACCAGCCCTGTGTACGGTTTGGCTCATAAGGATTCTGCCACCACCACGGGAAACTGAGAATATTTTCAATACAGCAACTGCTGCATGTGCTTTCATGTGTGGGGGAAATGAACGTATTTGCATGGCTTAGAAGAAGGTACAGAAACTTGACACCTTTCATTGTTCCCACTCACTCTTTCCTATCTGTTTTCATCTTTTTTCCCTTTCCACACAAGCTATCCCTTCCAGCCAGCACAGTGCACTCCAATAGAAAGTTTTTTCCCCCTGGGGAGAAACTATGTGAAGGCATCTTACCCGTTTTTCCTTATGATCTATGTGCATTATTTAACATGCCTTCACACCCCTGTCCTTTAGAATGTAAAACTAACTTTAAACTATCCTGCTATGGAAACCTGGGCTGCAAAGTCAGCAAGACCAAAACAAACTCCACAAAAATCTATACAGTGCTCCCTCTTTTCTAGTTCAGGATAATCCAAGACACTGCAAATTCATTATTTAGAAACCTACTGCCCACAAGAAAAGTTGAAATAATAACTCTATAAGGCCATCCTTGGATAGGACAGTTAAGCACTCTGCTGACATAAAATAAATTCAAGTAAGACAAATTGCCATATTTTAACAGCATGCAAGGAGAGATTCTGAGAATTGATGTCATCTGCTTTGTCTCCAGAGGTCCACACCAAATATAGGACTCTGTTCCCAGGCTCACAAAGGTTTTTCTCTCATTCCCTGCCCTCCCCTTCCTCCCAGTGGTGGCTTTACCAGAGAGGACCAAATCCCCACAAACCCAAGAGCAAAACAGAGCAGAAACCTGTCAGCCTTTGTCCTGCTGTCTTGCAGCTTCAGCAGTGGAGAGCTGTGCTAAGACTAGAGGGAGTTCTTCGCCTTCTGAGGCGACCTGTGCAGTGTGGGAACGGTGCCAGCTGGAGCACAGTCTATCAGATAAAGTGACCACAGCTGTGAGCAGGTAACAAGGGTGTGGCTGCTGGGACAAGAGAAGGCAGTGGAGTTCTGTTCTGAGGCAGTCAGTCTCTTGGACTGTACAAAAATGAGACATGGAATCCATGCCCCAAACATCCAGTCGTTCAACAGCAGCACAACAGACTGCTCAGGAAATGGTTCTGTAGCTTCTCCGTGTTCAGGACTTGTTACATTGCTGCCATACAGCAGCAGCAGCAGGCAAGGATCTTATGTTTTAAACCCTGGGGCTTTTTAGGGCCAGCTCTTAGAGCAGCCAGCACAAGAACCAGTGGCACAAATGCAGCTTGTGCTCCATGCTGACTCTGCTGCCCAGCACTGCTGCGCAGGGATGGATGCATGCAGGGCAGCCTCCCACCCCTTCAGTGAAATCCCTTCTTATGGCTCTTGAGTGGACCCTGTGCAGTTCCTATAGCATCTCTCAGTAAAGCAAGTTGATAATATCAGGACACTTCTGAGAGCAGAAGGTACCAGAAGAGAAGCATCCAAGATACCCAGGGGCACTCACAAGCCAACTCGCCCTTGATGCAAACTCACTGGCACACCTTGGGTCCTACCTGCCCTAACAAGCTCTTCTTTGCTGAAAGGGTTGCTGTCAGTCAGCTGCTGGGCTGCCCAGCTCCTCTGGGAACACCACAGCCATACCAGCTGGGGCTGTGGAGCTTTAAACCACCTGTCTCCAGGTTATTTCAGTGGCTTACAAGTAAGCACATGTAAGTCTTCCTAAAACAGTTGTAGGAAGTTCATTTATCAGGTCCATTTACCCTTTATCAAAAGCTTTATCAGCTTTTCCATGTGCCTCACTTTTCACCTAGTGCATTTTTCCCAGACTTTCCTGATTGTTAAGGAGTACTTAAAATCCATATCTGTCCTCATGGCTTTCTACGTGCTTCCCACTAGAAGGTTCCTGAAGGCTCACAGAAACTTCAGTTCACCATTTCTAAAGCAGTGGACTCCCATTTTTGTCATTACTAACGCATTTCCTCCCACCAGAGCTGCTGGAGAAACACTGCCTGTTTCTGACCTGCAGGTGTCTGAACTGACCGCTCACTGGGGTGTTGTCAGCCCTGAGCTGCAGAAACACCCCACACCCAAATTCTGACATCAGCACTGAAAGGGCAGATGTCCCTGCAGCACGCTGCACAGAGGCAGCCAACTAACAGGCTGACATCAAGCTCCCCACTGCTAATGGTCTTTGCAAACTCCACTTCTGTTTATCAATTCTGCCTTGCCAGAGAGATCTTTCCCCTGCTTTATGCAACATTTCTTCTTGTGGAAAATGTGCTTTGTGGATCTTCCAGGACCTCTTTAGCCTGTCACAGACCAGGCCTGGCTCTCCTGGACTCTTTTTTTCATCCTCACTGCTGCCTCTTACAAGTTCTCAGTGTTTAACAGGAAAGCAGGATGGCTCCTGCAGTTTTTTCAGTATTTAGCCTGCCATTCCCTCAGCACATGCTGTGGAACAGAGCTGTACCAGGCGGCACAGTGTTACACAAACAACAACTTTTCCTTCCAGGCCTCTAATGAAGGTTGTGTTCCATGAAATTGTGAGAACAATGCACTAGTAACAAGCCATGAGCAGCCCAACCATACAGAGACAATTAACAAAATACGCTAAGTGTCAATTTGTCTTGCAACCTCACTCGGTTTTGCTTAGCCCCGTATGCAGTTCAAAAGTTTTTGGCAGCAGGCAGCACCATAAATCATAACTTGCATGGCATCTGTTCCTGCCCAGAACTGTAAACTGCATACAGGGTTTGGGTAGGTCATCATCACAGCTGGATTCTTCACTGAACCACCATAATGATTTCAAGAACTGAAAATGCTCTATGGCTATGTACAGCATTTGCTTCCTGGGATAGAGGTAAGAATAAGCAGGAACTGCTGGAAGGAGACAGCTGCTGACACATTCTGGTCAGACTTGGCACATTAACAACTCTGAACAACTAAGGATTTCTAGAGCCACCAGTGGCCTTTCCTCCCTGTGGATCCATTCAAGCTTGCACCTCTGTTTACATCAGTGCCCACCAGAAGCTGACCACAAATCAGGCTGCTGTCATTTTTGGGGAAAGGCAGCATGAGTCTCTGAGTAAAGTGTATGTCCGGTAACAGAGCAAATGCATCCAACTTGCTATTTCCAGAACCTGTTTCTAAAGAAGAGAAAATGTTCACCTTTAAAAGCTCATCTTTGCAAGACTTGTGCAAAACCCCCTGACAGCACAACAGGATCGCTTCCACACTTGGTGTGTGCACAGATAACATCCCTGCAGCTTTATCTCCTGGTCGGCGCACGAAGCCTGTCCCCGGAGCGCAGTCCACGGACACACTGCCAGCCAGAGTGTGCACAAGCCAGAGATGGCAGCACGGCCCCGAGAGCACCCTGCATGGCAGCCTCAGAGCTGCAGGCAGTAGTAGCTTTTCTGTGGAGACTCCTTTTCTTTCCTCTCTCCCTCCCAAATGTGAGGTCTGTAATTTTTCTCTAGGAATGCTACAAACAGAACAGCTGGTGAGCAAAATTGTAAGCTCAAGGAAAACAGAGCTAGAAACTAAACACTGTTCATGGTGTGACCTGCCATGAGGATGTGCTTTCCTCCTGCCAAGCTCCTCCCTCAGGTAACCACAAAACCAGCTTCGTGAAGAGCTGCATCTCTCATCAGGGTACATATTTCAAGACACAGTGGCAAGCACCTATCTCATGTACTTGTCACTGCAACACACGGACTGTCAGTGTCATAAATTTATGGCAAGTGGGGGGCAGTAATGCAAGGTGATGTCTGAGAGGGCCCTGATAACAACATAAAGAGTGTTTAAATCTATGCTGAGCATTCCGTGCCTCAGCTGGATCTGTGCATGCAGGCGAAGCCTCAAGGGCTGCCAGCTGTGGGCCTTTTCTTGATGAGGAATTGCCTGCACCTTTGGGCTCCAGGTTTAGCTGCTCAGCAATGCCACTGGGCGTGGGGGCAGCTATTTAAATGGTAGGCAGCAGCAGGGCTCCTGCGTACACAGGGGGAGCAGGGCATGCAGATGGGCTCCAGAAGCTCAGATCAGAGCTGGGGAAACCTGTCCCAGCCTACGGAACACTGCTCCTCAGCAAGGCCATTCTCTGGTGAGTTAATGCCTTCTGGAGCCCCATCCCAGCTCGGGGCTGTGGAGCTCCTCAGAGGAATGCATGATGAAGGCAGCACTGTGCTGGTGCTGGGTGAGCTGTGTCCAGTTGAGCTCACCCAGGTGCTTGGTTTAGTTCCTAAAACTATTCTGCTTCGTTCCTTCCAATTGGCTGCATCAGGACTGGGCTTACCCTGTGTTTCCATGTAGGTTTGTTTTTCTATGAGTCACTTAGAAGTATTACTGGCAGCTAGCTTCCTTTTTTTTCTTTTTAACTCAAAACTTTTTTTTTCTACTACTGCTAAGACAGTAAAAAGGAAAGAGAAGTCAAGCAGGAGGTGTATAATTGGTTTGCTGGACTCACTGGTTTTGTTCCAGAGAATGAAATGCTGACTGTGCATTGAGCAGGATCTTTTGTGCTGAATTCAGTGACTCTTATGGCAATGTAAAATCAACACGTGTGAAATGAGGGTGATGAAGAATTTAAGGCGTATGTAGGCTGGCATTGTTACAGGTTTCTCATTCATGAGCTGTTGCTTTCTTTATGAAAATAGTACTTGTGCCCCCCCCCCCCCGCCGCCCCATAGCATGGCAGAATTAGGTTTTAACAGAAAAAATCTAGAGTAGGTTACAAGAGGAAAGAAATTTAAGTAGAGCTCTTGATTTCTGTGATTACACTGGAGAAACCTTTATCAGATTTTTTAAGTGAGAAGCACCTTCACAGCCCACCTTAGGCTCTGGACAGGCCAGCCTGTCCATACAGCAATTAATGCTTGAACTCCCTGAAATTAACTGTTTCCAAAGTGCAGCCTCTCATTCTTTCTAGCGTTGGTTTCACATCACGTGCCTCTGCTGTGCTCAAGCAAGCTCTGTCATTTATCTCCCCAGCACCGAGCTGTGCAGAAAGGCACGAGGCAGCAGGACCACCTCACACTAGACGGAAGGCAATCAATTCAGGGTGACTTGGAACAAAACACATGCTTTTCAAGCAAACACCATTTTGGTGCTTCTCTCCCACAAAGTCAGAGCAGGAACTGCAGCAGTTAATATCTAATGGGCTCTACCTTTCTCCGCTGCCAAACAGCTGTGCCTGTGACTACATCTCGCTGCCAAGCCCAGCCTGCTCCCTGACACTGCTTGGCAGTGCCGTGGACAAAGAGCGAGGGGAAGGGGAAGGCTGCTACCCTGTCCCCTATCTAAGTGAAAAAAATCCCTGAGACATATGGTCTTGCATAAAATCACCACCCGAGAGAAGCCTGGCGCGGCGTTAGGTTAGTGAGAATATTCTAATTACACCAAGGCTGAGCAGCACCTCATTGGCAGCCACTGAGGAAAGCAAATGGAGATGACAAAACTGTGGGTCATGAGATGCGTATTTTAACAGCATCAGAACCTTTACCCCCAAATTACTAAAAACAACCCTAAAACCATTACTTTACCAAGTAATGTAACTAGGAATCAAGACAAACTGTTACTTTCCATAACAGGAAAAAAAGTTGTTTGGGCTATTTATTTTTTTTCTAATAAGTAAGAAAAATCTGTCTCAAAGAAACTTCTCACTAAGGAGTTGCTGGATTTCATTTGGACCTGTGAGTGCTTCCTTTGGAGCCAGTTGTACAGCATCCCTTATGTAAGAGAGCTGCCAGGCGTGCAGGGCTGGCTGACAAGTCCCATCCCAATCACAGGGCACAGGCACGCTCACTCTAACCGGAGTCGTGTCAGTGCCGGTGCTGGCTTATCAAGCTCACTGTGCTCCAGGAGAACATTATATGGTTTGTAATATGTCAGAGAATGTCAAACTGAGGGCTGCACGGCAGTGAAGGGTAGAGCAGAAAGCATTCTATTCCAGGCCATTGATTCCTTTTAACAACTACATGCAGTAATTCCCAAAACTACCTCCTCAGTCTCAATCACATGGAAAACATAGCGCAGCGTTAGTTCTGAACCTTGCACCCAGTGCAGCTTGAAGATTAGACCGTCCAAGGGGATTAAATAAGATGACTGATTTAATCAGAATAATTCTTTTAATGATAACTTGCTGCATTTCTCCTCCCCCCACCTCCTCAAAGGTCTAATAGTTTGCTTCCTGGATTCCCAGTGCATAAACCGAGCATATTTTCTTCCTACAGGAAATGATCCAATTAAGTTGATGTATAATTGATAATGAACCGTTTAAGCTGATTTTGGCCTTGAAAAATCTTAACCGCGTCCAGTCAGCTGGCTGACCCCCCTTCATCCACGGTGGAGGGACAGGACTTGGGGAAAGGGAGGGAGCAGGCTGAGCACACTGCCCAAGGAAGTGGAGGGAGGCAGCTGAGCTCGAGGGGGCTGCACAGCAGAAGGGATTATTGAAAATCATGTAGTCCCTGATTGCTGCTCAGTACCCGAGCTGCAGCCTGGCCCCTGGATTTGGGCAGCTGAGTTTGGTGAGCAGCCATGTTAGAGACATGGAACCAGCGTTCTCTGGTGTCTGACCCTGGAGAACCACTGAGGCAGTGGGGAAGTTTCCCACCCTCCCTAAACACAAATTCTGTTGCCTTACAGCAGGTACCAGCGGGAGATGCTGTTGGACTCCTGGGAGCTGGGTAATTCACCCTCCCCCAGTGCCAAAGCCAGGTCAGCCTGAGGAAGTGCTGCTGACAGCACAGCTGGAAAAGAAGGCGTCAGATCCATGGAGAGAAGCTGGAGCATGTCTTTGGGAAGCCAGTGCAGTAAGTTTTATAAACAAAAAGGCTAAAGTTGTTCCTCACATGAAAACCTCTTGCCTACCTCAACAAAACTGACTCCCTCTTGCTAGACTGTGGTTTTGTCCCTGCCTGGGCACCACCTGGCTGTCCAACGTGGTTTGGGGGCTTCCCTCCCCGCTGACTTTGTGTTAGTACGGCAAACGGGGACAGGTCTGCTCACCACCGAGTTGTCAGCAGCCTGCGGGGCCCCTCTCCGCTGTGTGTGCCGAGCCCCGGGGCACAGGCGTGGTGGCAGTGAGCGTCACCACGCTCCAGATGAGAGGTGAGTCGGCGAGGGAGCGGCAGCGTGCTGCCGCGCACGGTGTGTGTGTGTGCAGCAGCTCCCTGCGGGCCCCGCTGCGCTGGCTGTCACCGAGCCGTGCAACTGCAACACCGCAACACGCTGCCATGCACAGCGAGTGACACAGGAGCCATCCAGCTGACACGGAAACCCCCAGGATACTCCACAGATACCCTTCACTGGTGTCCAAAGGGATTGGAATGCCAGAGGGATTTTGCTGACTGCTCTTTGCAACAGGAGCAGACTTCCCTCCATCACCCACAGAGTTTTACTGGAGAGAATTTATACTTTTATAGCAAGCAATTTATTTTTTTACAGCACTCCCTACTTAAACCCCTTTAGCCAGAGTCTGACACGGGGTGAACCTAGGTTTTTTTAAGGACCTTGTGTGCATTTAACCCTTTGTTTGGCCTCACTGGCCCCGGGTGCACTCCTTGGGTGGGTCTCAGTCAGTCCATGTCAGCCTGGGAGCTTGCACCCTGCAAACCCTGAGGTCTCCTCTCCCCTGGTCAACCCTTCACCAGGAGGCAGATCCTTGAGTATCCCAATTGGCAGCTTTTCCTGAACAAACCAACAGCTTTATGCTGAGGCATAGGGCTTTTTCCCAAGAGGCTCAGCCAACTTGGAGAGAATTTTGCTTCAATTTACAATGCAACTACTCAGTCACATGACTTAATCTGGTTTTTTTTTTTTTGTCCATTATGTTTAACAGTGAGTTTCCCATGTAAAAATAAAAAAAAAAAAACCTGAGCACCTGTAAAATGAACAAGCACAAGGAGAGATTACCAATTCTATTTCTAATCATTTTCAGGTAGAATTTTTAAGAAATTTTGGAACACCGGAAGATAAAACAACTCTAGGCTGACCCTTTTTTGACCTACTTCCTCTAAAATTCTGCATGTATCAGTTCCTGTAGTCTTATCTGTAAGTTTTTGTGCTGTTTCCTACGAACAAAATATATTTTAACTTCCTGTATTAAGTGCTGTCAACTTACTTCAGTATAAAATTGTGTTTGTCTACTTAGAGCTGTCATACACTGATAATGTTACTTAAGTGAGTTCCCTTAATGTAACTTTTCAAGGTACCAGCCTTGTCCAATTCTGCCTGCAGAGACAACCAGACAACTTTCACTCACAAATCAGCAGAACTTCAGTTTAATTAAGGGTTTCATTTTCTTATCTAGTAGTGATCTGCTGCACGGTGACAGAAACTGTGCCCTCCCAAAGCCTTCACCCTGTCCTGGCTCGCTCACAAGGCTGCACTCCGTGTAACAATCAGCCAAACCCCATCAGTGACTGTTCCTCAGAGTGCGGTAACTTGCCTTCAGCGTTTTGCTTTTAAGCTCTAGAGTTTTGCTCAGATTTATTCACACTGACAATGCTGTTTAGTTATGACCTTGTAAGCTAGGTATGAGCAATGCTGGCAGAGCAGAAACTTTGCAAAGCAGCCCCCTCTTCACAGGTCTGGACAGACTTTTAGTAGTGGATGTTAGTAGTGTAGTTGGATGTAGTTAGTAGTGTAGTAGTGCGTGTTATTCAGCAGAAACAATGGCATGGAGGTACATCAACCCTTCTCACTTCCCAAGGGTTTTATCAGAACTAACGTCAAAACACGGCGCAAGCTCTCCTGCATCTAAGCCAAGGTTAGTCTAAATGTTCATTCATTATGACTGTCCTGAATGTTAATCCCTGGTCATGATTAAATAGACATTGTCTATCTGTCCAGAGAAAATAAATTGGAGTAGTTGCTTATACTGAAAGCAACTGCAGGAGCAGGTACGACAGATAGTCTGTGCTGAAATCATCACTTTTTTTTTAACACTAACAAACGCAGAGTAAGTGCTCAGCTCTCCGGGAATACAGTGCAAAAGTAACAAGATAGCAGCCAAATAGTCGCATACCTGGAGAGATCAGTGTAATAGAGGCTCCTGCATCACCTACTCAGCAGTTCTGGGCTGTAGTTTTGCTCAGGGGCTTTAATTGCTGGGTTGCTACCATTTTTGAAGACAATGTTTTTTTCTGAATAGAAATTGTTCAGCAACATTCACAGAGCGTTTCACAACTGCACCTTTGACTCTGTACTTTGAGCAATACTGTTGTATGTTTGTGACCTATCTCCTTTTCATCTGGGTCAAAATTAGCTTTCCCCTTCAGATCAGTGTCTCCGAGTCTGTATTCTCTAGCTAACTTGCAAACTGAAATGAATTTATAATAGTGACTAAAAAGGAAAATGTGACTATTTCATGTTCAATTATATCTATTTATCAGTGCTATAATGTTATGAGAATTAATTGTCACAATCACTCCAAACCCCAGCAAAGAAAATTGAGTATTAATTATATTAACATACCAAATATCCGTGCTGCCATTCCGTGTGTTTGGTCCTGTTCTACAGCTGTGATATGCCCAAATGTGGGATTTTTACAGCCAGGTTTTTCCTAAGTATCAGAAGCAGCTGGATTGAGGCTTGTGCAAACACCATCAGGCATATCTTGTTAGAAAAGCCTCGCTCCCTGCTGACACAGAAGTGAAGGTGCTTTAAAGTTCTGGGAGGTATGGATGCAGCAGGCTGGCACTGCTAGCAGCCAGAGACTGCCCAAAACCACCTTGGGTAATGGGACGCCCTACGGCTTACACTAACCTGCCGTGTGTTTGAATGACAGACTCTTTGAGCTGAGCTCCTCAGAAACCTCAGTCGACCGTAGTCCTGCTGCTTCCCGAAAGGAGCGGAGGAGTGCGGAGACCTGAGCCCTCAGAAATGCCCATGTGCAGGTCAGTGACCCTCGCTGGAGGGGAAACTCCGAACGCGAGTGCCTTTACTCCTCTATCCCTGACATGCTTATTTGCAAAGCAGTATCCTTGGAAACACCACGTCATCAGCTGGGGTTAAACATCCAGCCCTTATAAAAAAGCCCAGCACTGGCACTTGGATCATTTGCACCCGCAGCATAGCTGAATCCTAAGAGTCCTTCAAATGGCACAGAGATTTTAAATAGTAAAGGTTTTAGGCAGCGCCACATTGGCTGCCCTGTCTTTTCAGGAGAACAAATGTCAATGCATCAAAAGATGGATTAATTTTCTTTACAAAACCCAAGGAAGATTCTGGAACTACACTTATTTTAAGTAACAAGGGAAATAAGTTGCTGCATTACGGCATTCACAAAAACCACAGTGCTCAAAGGAAGTGATAAATTCGTGACTGTAGTATCCTGTATGTGAGTAGTATCCTCTTGTTATTTAAGAAAAGGAAAGGGAAATGAATGACAGTGGGCTCTCTCTCAGAAAAAGGATTTCATTATTGCTTTTGACTTCTGCCAGTAAGCAATGTGCTGCCGACATGCAGCAGCAGCACTGCTAACCTTGCATAAAAAACACAGCCTTCAGTCTAAAATGAGACAAATAACTTTTGTGTTCACAACCACAGGTGTCTTAACACACAGCTGAAACAGTGTCAAGCCACTGATCACAACCAAAATGTTTCTCTTTGATCCCTTTCTGCGAACCACAGTAATCAGCTAAATGGCCTCATCTCACCTGCAGGAGTTTGTCACGCCATGCTGAAAACTGGAACTGAGTCTTAACGCTTATTGGGATAACAAGCGGTTAAAGTCATGGATTTAAAACGCTTCTCTCTGTAAGTAAAGGTTAGTTCCTAAATTGCACCTATTCCCCAGATTTTAAGAAGTTGTTTGTTCTCAAGTCTCCCTGAGTAACAGTCTCCATTTTTTCCAGACCAAACGTTTCCGAAGCAGTCATTTATCAGAGCATGCCCCAAACTTTGCACATGAACTCCCCTCTCCTCTGGAAGAGTCCTCGAATTCTACAGAGGGTCTGAGCACCAACAACTGCAGGAGGCACAAGCAGTGCTCATTTACAGAACTGCCTCTCTAAGGTAATGGTAAAGAACTTCATCTACTGCATCTCCTGCCTTAGGAACCAGCTCTGCCTGGAAGTGGGACTGGGGAGTATGCGCTAATCTTGAGGAAAGGTAAAACTTATTGCCTGGTACTCACAGAATTGATTATCCCCTTAAGTGCTTGGAATCCTCCAGTGACAGGGAAGACTTGCTCTTTCACGTCAGCAATTCTTTCCAGCTTTGGAGAGAAAACACATGCAAACACATGAATCATCTGACAAACTCAATTCCTCACAGTGCTTTACACCCTTAAAATTTAAATGGATGTCAACCCTCATCAATTCTGTGAAAAGAGGGAAACTTGAGAGCTCTCTCACAGCTAACTAAGAGTTTTCAGAACTGCAGGACTTAGCACAGCCAACTGCAGCTAACAAAATGCTGGCTAGTCATCGTGGCAAGCATCACACTGAAGAAGCTTTTCAGGGCCTGTATCTTGGCCGTGGTTTTGTACCTCTGTCCAGAATTGCCTTCCCCGTTTGCTCTGCCTCTCACTAAAAGCTCTTTCTCTGCATCTTCTGCAGGAAGCAGCCCTTTGTGTACCTCTCCTTGAAGCCACTTTGGCCTAACAGGAGTAGCTACAGTGTTCACTGGGACACAGCAGCTCTGGAACAGCTTTCCAGTGAAGGACATGAATCCCACGTTCTTTTCCTTATCCCAAGACTGTTACATATACACTGCTTGCATCTTGCCTACAGCTCCTCTGTTCATGTGATCAGTACCCTGACCTGGTTGCCATTCCAGTGAGAGGGGCTTGCCTGCACCCTCCCGTTGGCAGCTCCCAGTTAACAGGGGGATTTCCAACGGGTCTCCTTGGCAGTGAGCACGACACCCACACGTTCTATTTATGTCTACGTATACATCTGAGTGTGATTCCTGAGCCAGAGAAGACATTACTCTGCCTAATGTAAGTAAAATTAAATTTCTGTACTACTTAACATCAACTCTGTAAAACTCTGGGTTGAGGTACTGCCTAGTACTCTCTAATAGTAAAGGTCTTATTCTTACCTGTTCTTGTTCAAAATCCTGGACACCGACACAGTAAACTCTCGCTCCCAGCTCTCTGGATTTCCTTGCCTGTGGCATCATAGAACAGGAAATAAGCAATTTTTTTTATTCAACAAGGCAGCACCCAAAGTCTGCAGAGCACGACATGTATTTCCAGCTCGTGCTCACCTCCTTCTCTGCATACAGGGGAATCTGACCGTCCAGCTTGCCATCAGTTAGTGCAATGATGATGCTAGAGAACCTTGAGCCTCCTTGCTTCGCAATTTGCACGTTGGCCTGAAAACAACAAAATTAATTATCCACCTTAAAACTACACCCAAACCTTTAACCGTGATGCATCTTCTAAGCATCTAATACAACACCTCTCTCATGGCAATCCTCTGCCTCCCTTGAACTCACTACAGGCAGGGAAAACCCCTCATCGGTCCTTTCCAGCCACCACTGAGCCCATCTCTAAAGCACTGGGGTCACTGACCCATCAACCCTTACCAACACGCAGTTCTTCCAGGACACATCTCTTCAAATCCACCATAAGGGTTTCCTTTGCTACCCCCCAGATTTCAACACAGTCAGTAGGTTCCAAGATATTAAAAGAATGGCTTAAAACTTTTTTTTTTTTTTAACAGCAACAAAATTCCCTTTGCCCAGCTTTTCATTGTGTAGATCCTGCTTGCAAGGCTCTACAGTCACTGGGGAATAACTGACTGTTCTGTAACAGTGAAAGCTTAGATCCTCACCTTCAGGGCCAGAGCTTTCATCAAACTGCACTATTTGAACAAAGAAAAATAAAAGTGGCTGGGAACTCTATAATTAAGAGAGTCCAAAATGAAGAGCATTTGTCTCTGGATCGCTGCTCTGTATGGTAAACTCTCCCCAGGGAGAGCGCTCTGGAAGGCCCTGCAAGCCCCACAGCCCCCAGCTGCGTGCGGCTGTTTACCATGTCACTGGGATGCTGGCTGAGCTCTGAGACCCACCCCACAGACCCCTGCTCCGTGAGAAGGAGCGAGTCAGAGACATTCCACATGGCACATTGCTGTGATGGCTAGTCATCTTCTGCTTGGGATTTGCAGAGTGTCTGGGCAGCACTGGGACCACTCAGGCAACCAGACAGATTTGAGCAAAACAGACCGATAAAACATAAATCTATTTATGTTACAGGTTGTTACCCAAAGGGTGAGAACAGAGGATGTGTTGATTGCAAGAAGATGAGTAAAACCTACCTGTTTTAGTCCTTCATGTATGTACGTCTCACCTGCTGGTGTCACCTCCTCCAGATCCTTTAGACCTTTCTTGATTTTCTCTCTGTGAACAAAAAAAAAGGTAAGAGCCTGTTTGTATGACCTGAAGTGTGAAAAGGATGTAATTTATCAATTGAAAAAAGGTATTTGTCCTCACGGAGAACTGAAATGAAAAGCTGTAACTTAGAGCCTTTAGCTAGGATCCCACGTGGAGGCAGACTGTGTGTTCATGACAGAAGCGGCGCTGTGGGAACAGGTATTTCAGACCTATCTAACAAAATATGCTTCAGTGAGTCAAAAAGATGCAATCAAGGAAAATGTCCAGGTGGAGCAGGTATTGCAGAGAGGTGGCAAAGCCTCAGATTACATAGTCCAGTGGAAATTCTGTTGCGTTAGGTCTATCTTGCTACTTTAAACCAACTCTGCTTCCAATCACATTGCAGTTAAAGAAGAAATCCCCTAAAACAGCAGTTCTATTTCAGCAGCAATCTTCCAGATCAATATGTACGCATTTAATCACATAGAACTGGACTTCAAAAATTAAAATCTTTGCCCTGAAGAAAACATCAATAGGCAAATGCAGCATTTGCAAAACACCTTTTGTTCGCATGGGAAAAGAGCAGGATTGAGGACAGATTTAGACTTTGACAGTTAGAACCTTTTTGTGTGACCTTTCAAAAGGCATCCCTTCATAAGACAGGTCCACAGCTCACTTAGATTTAATGGGAGAATGCATCTGCTCCGTGATTTTTCACGAGCAGTACAGCAGATCCACCTGGAAGATGCTCTCTAACTATGGGGCTGAAATGGTTAAAGTTGATAGACTGCACCACAGAAATTATTTCCAGTGAAATCAGCACAAGTGGGGGGAACAAAGGCAGAGAGACTACTGAAACAATCAGATCTGGAGGGTCTTCATTCTTCTGCAAACACAGTTCCAGCCAAGTCCACGGGAAGTCATGCTAGGGAATGAAGAGCAAAAACTAAGAAGGGGCAAAATTTGGGCCAGAATATATAGAACACTGTGACAAATCTAGGTGAGAAAGAGGAACCCAGCAGGGGTGAGGAGATGGAGGGAAAATACATCGCGGGATGCGTGAAAGCTTTCCTTAGGCCAGACCAAATGAGAAAGAATGCATATGCCACACTGCCTGAATGCCACCCACTCGTCATTTGTTCCACGGATGGGCTTCCTCTATGTTTAGCAGCTCTGTTCCAAAGTACAATCCATAGCTGGAATAAGCTCCCCGTCACAGGATCCACTGATACAACCAGGGAAGGGAGGGAGTAGAAGAGATATGTGGCACTGAATGTATGGAAAGGAACAAGTTATGTAAGATAATACAATCTGTTTGATCCAAATATTTTACATTCAGCATCTATAGAAACAACTTGCAAGTGATTATGTACGAACGCAGATTATAAACCACAGAGTTGGTGCTTGCCAGAAATGAGTGGCAGCACATCACAGGCGTTAGTGCTCTGCTGCCAAGAAACAAGCAGCAACTCAAGTCCCAGTTTTCTGAAACAGATTTCATTTTGCAAAAATAGCTTTTGTACAATCAGTTCGGTTTTATTTATCTGCAATGTCTTGTGACCCGGTCACACAGCAATCTCTGGTGCTGCCAGGCCTCTGCCTACAAGGGGCTGCAGGAAAATCTTTGGTAGCATGAGCTCTTTTAGCTGTGTTTAATCAGGCACCATCTCTTGCCCTCAGGGCACAGCTGCACCAGACAGACCCAGCCAGATGTTAACTAGCTCCCAGCATTCTCCAAGCTGGTCAAGTGCAAGCGGGTCCTGGTCTGGATGCCAGAAGGCAGTGTGGATGCAGGACTTGGGGCCCAGAACCAGCAGGAGAGGTGGGCTCCATCACTCCAAAACTCACCCCTGGCTGGTCTGAAGGCCAGGCACAGGGGCTCGTGCCTGCCTGCACTGTCCTGGTAATCAATGGGACTCAGCAGTCAACCAGCCACAGCACTCAGGACTCCTATTCCTGCTCCTCAGTGCTCTCACAACTTCCCTTTCTCTAGTTTCTGTAAGGCTGCTTGGTGGCCACGGAAGTCCCCAGGGAAGTTCTGGTTGTATAACTCATCTGTACCGTGACAGCAGCCTGGTGACATCTGTACCTCAGCCTGGGTGCCCGGACATCCCACGGCATGGCTCAGGAACACTAACAAAGGCTGAGGGCTGCTGGCTTTGTGGTGCAAGTCAGAAAAGGGACGGAGGTGGAAGAGGCAAAACAGAATCAGCAACTTGCAGCCTGTCTGTGTTTGGGCTGAATAAGTACAAATTTAATATCTTTTACCCACTCAGCATATGCGCTGCAGCCCATTTCTGTGTTTTAGCATAGGCACAGCTAATTTTTTAATAGATACCCCGTCTGTTCTCTCTCTAAGCTGTGTAACTGCCTCAGACAGCTCCTCCAGCAGCAGCCAGGCAAACGCAGCTGCTAATACCCATGCAGACTCTGGAATGGGTGTTCTTAGCTCCTCTGAGTGGGGGGACATTATTCTGTATGTCTTTTCCGTGTTGCATTCCACCTATTGAAGTGCTGGAATCTTGAATTATCTCAAGGTGATGACCACGTGAGCACTGGCAGGAGATGGTGGCTTTCACTGAGCATGTATTTCTGGTGAGAAGTGAGGCTGTGTGCTGCAAGGCAACAGCTCATCCCTAACAAACGAAGGCAAACAAAACAGGTACTTGGGGTTTGCTGCTAAGGAGGATGTGCAGTAAACAGGAAAACACACACACGTGTCAGTGAAACCGAGAGGGGAAGTGTTCTTTAACAAAAAGAGGGATGGCTCCATCTCTGATGAGGTGAGCTGTCCTACTGGAGAAAGGAAACCCTGCACAAGCCTCCTCAGACGCATCACTTAGAGGAGGCTTGTGCCTTCTAGGCCTCTTAAACACTACAGAGGGTTGATTCACTTAAAAGAATTACTCTGCTTCAAACCTGAGGCCTCATGCACGGGCTCCAGATGAAAACCACATCAGTGGCCAACTCTGCTATACTCGATACACGCAGCAGAATGCACTCTCTGCAGATGAGTCTGTTTTGGCAAGCTGCCCTGGGCCCACGCGCAGGGGCAGCTGACGTGACTGAGGCCCCAAACACGTCCATGTCTTACACATCCCTGTGAAACAAGGAGCAGTCAGTGCACCACTGGACTAGGGACAAGGACGGGATGGTTGGTCATGTAACCAGGTACTCAAGAGTCCTACTTTCCCACCTTCACTAACACCATCTCTCTTTATCTCCAGCAGGAGTTTCACCCAGACAGAGGCAGCAGGGCTGGCCGATGGCACCGGTCAGCGCTGCCAAAGCAGACTCACAGCAACCTGGACTGCTGCTGGCCAGCACAGCTGGCCAGAAGAGAACAAAGGCAACATCATGCCAGCTGGATGGCATTCCTGAGGGTACCCACTGTCCCAAACCGCGGGTTTTCCAACCGTAAGCCCGAAAGGTGAGTGCACCAATCTTTGTTTACCACTTATTGCAGTTTCCAGCTCAACTTCACAAACGTGTGTATTTCAAATGGGCTTTAACCAGTGTGAGAAGGCTGTTCCACCTGGGTGCTGTTGTTATTCCATGGGGTTATTGTAGCACTGTCTGTACTGTGATTAACAATGACTTCTCTTTACAGAGTTAGTCACAGTGCTGCCCACACTCACAAAATATTTGGGAATTTGGGGGTTTTGGCGCTATGCTGTGGCCTTCTTTATATCCACAGCTTTATTGTGCAGTAAACCCAGCAAAAACATTCTGCAAACAATCAGAAGCCTAAGGCTTTCCAAACAAAAATTTCTGCCTTACTTTGATCTAACTGCTGGGAAGAAATTGTTTCCTGACATTTGGGAATTAGCAAGTAAGCCAGGGCAAAAACATGCCTGTAAGTCCAAAGTGCACGTAACAAATCAAGGCCATAACATCCCATAATCAGCCTCACAAACACCCATCCCCAGAACTGCATTGGGCCCAGCATCCTCATCTTCTGTTGAGAACAATGGGGGCCAGACAGTCTCAGGATTTTTCCTCTGTTGACTTCTTTAATATCTAAAAGGACAGCTACTCCAGCTGTGTCTATCCATCCTTACCTGTGTACATATGGTCACAGTCACCCTCTCTTTGTAATTCCCCCTGAACTAGAAGGGTGGCACTTTGCCTCCCCTGACACACTCGCAGGAGCATCGGCCAGCCCTGAACTAGAGCCAAGGCCCTCAAGGGAAGCCACTAGATCTGCAGAGATTCTTCCTGTGCTTTACACGAGGCTTCTGAGAAAAACGCGATTGTGTCCCTGGCTCCAAGTGTGCCACAGACCGGCAATGAAAAAGGCGCTTGTGTCCCGGTGGCGGGCTTCCAGCAGCCTGCCCGGCATTTCAAGTGGCCTGTGTGCTATCAGTGCTGCCTCTCGGGCCTGATAAGGAACAGGCCACTGACAGCCTACTGAAATGGAGAAAGGACCTCATTGACTTCAGCAGGCCTCAGAACAGGCTCAAGTGTCCTCTCCTGACCCCTCTCCAGCCATCTGGAAAAATGACTTATAAGCTTCTCTCTGCCCACAGAGAGCAGATCCAATATCCCAGTCTGGATGGGGGGAAGTGGCTGTTTTCAAGTCAGACCACTCTTTAAATGCTAAAACAGGAGGGGCTCAGACCTGAGTTTTTAGACATCTCAGATGTCAGCTGAGATGCTGCCTGTTGCCAGCAGCAGGTCTTTTCAGGAGGTCTCGTACTTGTTGTTATGCATTGTTTAAAACAAACAAACCCACAGCAGAGCTAACCAACTACAGCACACCACGTTTTGCACTGACCCTGCTAACGGGAGCAGAAAGGACGGACCACCTTACTTCCACCCTGCCACAGGTTTGTGGAGTGACTCCTAAATGGTTTATCCACAGGTTCAAAACCCAGAAGGTTGTGCATGGCAGTAGCTTCCGGACAGAAGGGAGAGAGCAGAGGTCGTGTGGGTTTTGAGGAAGCTGCGAGGATACAGAAGGACTCTGACAGCAGTGCCACTGTCCTCTGCTGAGAGCACTAACTCCACACGACCATTTCCCAGTTTCTGGGAGTTCGGTAATTATTTTTGCAATATTTTCCCCTCTACCAGTTTCTCCTCCTTCTGTTTCCCCCCACCCATCCTTAAGATATCCTAGCTGCAAATCCTCACTTGCTTTAGAAATCAGAGTGAGCAGCCTTGAATTCCAGTGCCTTCAAACCATCCACTGAAAGTTCAGGTCCACCCGTACATCACCACAGTGTCAGGAAGATCTCACACCCTTAAGGTGGCACCAACCCCACTGTCTAAAACAAGCCCTGAAGTCCAGATTAGGAAATACAAAACAAAATACCTACCTTACTTAAGAATATGAGAAACATTTATTTACCATCTTATGCTTCTCCTAGACATGAAAAAATCCTGATAACCACAGAGTGGTTACAGGTTTTTGAATGGTTTTTGCTTTACAAAACCAAATGGAAGAATCATTCTCTCACTGTGCCAAGCAAGATGCAGAGTCACACAGAGATGAAAACATTACTGCTAGTTTTTCTGCTAAGCAGTGGCAGAGGTAACATCAAGGATTTGTTTCCCATCATTCCTCTCCTTCCTTTTTTAGGAGGCCATCCTCATATGGTCACAAAATTAAATCAGCTCTGCAGGGTGGCTTCATGACTGGCCACCACTTAGAGGTATCAGTCGTTGCTCTGTTCCTGTTACTGCTGCTCTGATTCAGTACGGGCAGAGGGAGAGAGGGAATTAAAAAAGCACAGCACTAACCTGTCTCCAGTTAGCGGCATAATGACATGCGCCTGGGTGGAAAACACGATGAACGACAGTCTCATCTTGGGGCTTCAGGAAAGGGAAAGAAGGCAGAAACATATTTCAGAGAAACATACCTATAATTCACTTATTCAGGTCTCATTCACATGATCTTTATCCTCCAGCCTCCTAGGAATGTATTTTTGAACTACAAACCCAAAACGAGAGGAGTTAAAGCATTTTTGCCTACCTTCTCCTCACCCAGATGCTCAGGGAGCAGAGCAGCTGAACTGTTCCTCTCTCCCACATGACAGTCTCCGGTGATGTGCCCCCCCCAGGCACGGAAGGTAAGGCACACCCTCTGGAATTGTCAGGGCCGCAGGTGTAACACCAAGGCAGGCACACCACTCGGTTCCCTCCTGCTCCCGTGGGTACTAACCAGGCACACTTCCCACCTTCGAAACTGACCCTGGCAACTTCCCCTTTTCTTTCAGGGTGACACAATGTCGATTTCCAACCCTGCTTTTTGTTTATCTTTATCATCTCCTCCCAGTCTCAGAAGCAGTGCCTACTGACTGCCCCAGCCCCCTGAAAGCAGCACACAGGGTCTTCCAGAGTGACACTGCCTTGGTTTCTCTGACCCAGAGACTTGTGAGACTTGAAAACTTCTTCCCTGAAAGCATCCAGAGAAATGTCATGCTGTGAAAAAGCAATGCTGTATGAACTGATTTGATTGAGGAATTAAATATTTTTCAAATGTATTTTTAAGAAGGTCACCTGTCTCTTTGCACAGGGTTGCAGGGAATCATATCTACTTAGCAGTGGAAAACACTTAGGAGTTGCCTGATGCTCTGGAGGCCCAAGACAGGAATTTTCCCAAGGTAAGTTGTATCATCTCTCCTGCATGATTTCAAATTTTAAGCATCGCTATTTTAATATATTCACTAACTTTGTAATGTACTGCACACGAGTATCAGTATCAATTAATCAGGTTACGGTTAGTAAGGACTTAACACTTGAAAAGCTGAATGACCGTATGTTTTCAGTCCACTGATGCACCTTAAAACTACTGATATCAAGGGAATGTAAGTACTTTTTTTCTTTCTTTTTTCTTTCTTTTTTCTTTCTTTTTTCTTTCTTTTTTCTTTCTTTTTTCTTTCTTTTTTCTTTCTTTTTTCTTTCTTTTTTCTTTCTTTTTTCTTTCTTTTTTCTTTCTTTTTTCTTTCTTTTTTCTTTCTTTTTTCTTTCTTTTTTCTTTTCTTTTTTTTTTCTTTTTTTTTTCTTTTTTTTTTTTTTGGTGTCATTCCAGAGCTTACAACACAACTTTGAAAAGTTTCTGTCGCCCCCTGGACAGAAGTTTTGCATAAGTTTACAGAAGATTTGCTTTTGACAAGATGACAATAAGCTGTATTGACTTATAAAAGCCTAATTGGATCATCCTGTTGTTAGCAGGCCAAGATTATAACTGCACTCCGCACTGGCTTTTCCTCAGCAAATCCTACCACACCATCTCTCCCTGTGTGTGGCGAGGGATTCGTTCGGTTTATTCTGGGTTTTGTGGTAGGGTTTTTTAAAGCAAAGCACTGCAATCCTCAGCTGTTTGTACAGAGCGGTCAGCCAGGATTTGCAGCAGCTATTTCAAGAGGAGCTGGACTTGCCCGACAACACTGCTGACAGTAACAAAGTTGATTATATGTAAGTACAACAAATGCAGTGTTACATGGCATGGGCTTCCTCTGAGTTTGAGCTTTAACACTGCTCCCCTCCTTTCGACCTGCACTATATATTAACGCATATGTTTACATGTGCTCAAGACTGCTTCTTTATACACATCTCCAAATGCGGAATCTCCATCAGAAACTAGGCACATGGTGTATTGAAAAACAAGTTTTAAAAAAAAAACTTCAAATCACATCTGAGAGTCATTTAAGAAAGTGAGTATTTAAAGGCACATACTGTCACCTTTTTGCTGAGCTCCAAGCACAAGAAAAAAAAAAAGTACAAGTTCCCAATATCTTCCAGCAATTTGGGTCTTAGAGGCCAAACTTTTAATGTGTTTGAGGAGCACATCCCCTGAGCTTGCAAAAGCACGGGGACCGGGGAGGAGGGAGGGTGTTTAACACAGCCCAGAATTACTCCAGCATCACCTCGGGTCTCACAAGCAGCACCACGCACCTCACAAATCTTTCTGTCAGCTGATGTACAAAATCAAATATCTCTCGCCAGTTCGTCGCCACGCTCCCAGACCTACAAGGGAAAACCAGAGCACATCAGCGGCCTGATCCGGGGTGGCATTTCGGGCAGAAACTGACAATATTCGCGGTTCCACATATCTCCAGGAACCGCCAGCTCTCGCCGGTAAGTTTGTCGCCCGGGCCCCGCTCCCCCTCGCCCTGAGGGCGACTCTCTCCTGCATGATTTCAAATTTTAAGCATCGCTATTTTAATATATTCACTAACTTTGTAATGTACTGCACACGAGTATCAGTATCAATTAATCAGGTTACGGTTAGTAAGGACTTAACACTTGAAAAGCTGAAGGACCGTATGTTTTCAGTCCACTGATGCACCTTAAAACTACTGATATCGCGGTCAGCCAGGATTTGCAGCAGCTATTTCAAGAGGAGCTGGACTTGCCCGACAACACTGCTGACAGTAACAAAGTTGATTATATGTAAGTACAACAAATGCAGTGTTACATGGCATGGGCTTCCTCTGAGTTTGAGCTTTAACACTGCTCCCCTCCTTTCGACCTGCACTATATATTAACGCATATGTTTACATGTGCTCAAGACTGCTTCTTTATACACATCTCCAAATGCGGAATCTCCATCAGAAACTAGGCACATGGTGTATTGAAAAACAAGTTTTAAAAAAAAAACTTCAAATCACATCTGAGAGTCATTTAAGAAAGTGAGTATTTAAAGGCACATACTGTCACCTTTTTGCTGAGCTCCAAGCACAAGAAAAAAAAAAAGTACAAGTTCCCAATATCTTCCAGCAATTTGGGTCTTAGAGGCCAAACTTTTAATGTGTTTGAGGAGCACATCCCCTGAGCTTGCAAAAGCACGGGGACCGGGGAGGAGGGGGGGTGTTTAACACAGCCCAGAATTACTCCAGCATCACCTCGGGTCTCACAAGCAGCACCACGCACCTCACAAATCTTTCTGTCAGCTGATGTACAAAATCAAATATCTCTCGCCAGTTCGTCGCCACGCTCCCAGACCTACAAGGGAAAACCAGAGCACATCAGCGGCCTGATCCGGGGTGGCATTTCGGGCAGAAACTGACAATATTCGCGGTTCCACATATCTCCAGGAACCGCCAGCTCTCGCCGGTAAGTTTGTCGCCCGGGCCCCGCTCCCCCTCGCCCTGAGGGCGACCGCGGCCGCCCAGCTTCCCCACAAAAGCCCGGCCTCCGCGGCGGGGCGGCCGGCAGATGCTGCCGCCGCTCGCCCTCCCTCCCAACGCCTCCGGCCGCAAACGCACCTCCGGCGGGGAAACTTCCACGGGCCCCTCCGCACATCCCCTCAGGGAGGTCCCGGCAGGATTCCCGAACTTCCCGCCGAGCCCCTCACGGCGCCTTTCCCGCCCAGCCCCTCACGGCGCCTTTCCCGCCGCTTCCCCTCACAGCTCCCCGCGCGCGCGGCCCCTCAGCCCCACGCCGCGCCCGAACAAAAGCGCCGCCGCCGCCCCGCTCCTCGGTGCCCGATGGCGGCGATTCCCCCATCCCCGCCGGCGCCTCGCCCCGGCCCGGCCCGGCACGGCCCTCCCTCCCCGCAGCGGCGGCGGCGGGCGGCTGGGGCGGGGGACAGGGCGGGCGGGCTCGCACCGCCCCCGCTCGCCCGGCCCCTGCGTCCCCCTGGCGTCCCGGCAGCCGCGTCACGCCGGGCCGCGGTGCTGCCGGCGCTGCTCGGGTGCCACAGAGTAAGCCCCACGTAAATTTAGTGCCGAGGGGGGTTGGGGATTGCACAAACACCACGGAGTTGGGGTTTTGAAACAAACAGCGCCTCGCCTCGCCTCCCCGCTTACTTGTCCAAGACGAAGTACATATCGAAGGCTCCGTGGCACGACGGCTCGCCCGCAGCCGGCGCGGCGCCGGCGGGCAGCGGCGGCAGCAGCAGCGGCAGCAGCAGCAAGGGCACGGCCCCGGCCATGGAGCCTGCGGGCGGCGGAGAGCGCAGGCGGGCGCTAACACCACGGAGTTGGGGTTTTGAAACAAACAAACAAAAAGAAAAAAAAAAAAGCCCCGTCCTGACAGTGGTCATGTGTCTCCCACAGGCTGCGGAGGTGAATCAGACTGCAAAAAGGATCTTGCTTTTCTCTCCGCTGGAGGAGATTATGGGGAAGTCAGAGGCATCCTGCTGGAGAGTTTTCCTGTCATCTCGCTTCAGCCCCATTCCCGCTGTCTCTGGACGGCTGGCTGCAGCCGCAGCGCTCTGACCTGACACATCCGTGTCACAGTGCCTTCTCCACGCCGATCCCAGCGCCAAGCCAAGCCTCCCTGTGATGCGAGTTGGAAACTTGACCAAAGCCCGCGGACCAGCAGTGAATAATGTCAGCCAGAGAGCTGGCTCACGAAGTTCTTAATGCCTTTGAGCTAGCAAGGCCAAAGGGTAAGCAAGCGGTGTTTTACAGTCTCCGTGGATACACAAAACATGGAAGATTAAGGGCAGAGCAGCCTGGGCTTTGCCAGAGACCCAGCCAAAAGAAAGGCTGAGCAGAGGCTTGTGAGACAACAGAGGAAGCTTGCTGAGCTTCCCAAAACCAGCTGCGCTCCAGCTTTCCAAGCTGCACGAGTCCACCCCAAGCCCCAGGAGCACTCGCCTTCCCTGGGAGTACGTGTCATGTTATCCAGATGTTGGAAATCTTGCTTCAAGCGCATGTGACCCCGTGTGTTTGGAACAAGCCTCCACTGCCAGTTCACTCTTTACTTGTTTCCAAGTGTGTGAATTCCTCTTTTAGCCTGTGGTTTCTGCTGAAGAAGCAGATAAATCACGGCTATTTTGCTGGAATGGCTGGACGAGAGGGAGATAGGCACGTAGGACGTACAGAGCAGTGGCTCACGGCTGTTTTGCTTCATCCACACAAGGTCTGCAGCCTTTTCCTGGTTCCCAGAACTCATTGCTGACGCTTGGCTCTCTCCCCAGCCCTCTTCCAGTGCCACAGTGCTGCACAGGGTGCCCAGCCCCATCAGGACAGGCGTTCCTCCCTGTGTGCACACAAACCCTCAGGAAAGCAGCCTCCTGAGCTGCTATCTTCATCATATTCTGGGAGCCAGATGGGGCATCAGCGGCTTGCCAATGCCAAAACAAGCCATGTTGCAGCAGCAGGAGGGGACCTTGGCTCTTGGCTGCAGCAGGGGAGCCAGGCCAGCCGCAGACCCCTGCCCCAATCCCAGCTGGGTGTCCCGCTGCCTCTGCCTGTTGGTTCCGCACCTGGAGCAGGCACAGCTCGTCCTCGCTCCCCATCCCGCCCGTCTGGAATCCAGGTCACTTGCACGAGGACCTCCTTCACACTGGCTTCTTGTGCCTGGAGGCTGGGACAGCAGGGAAACCATGGGTCCAGGGAGGAACCGCCCTCAGTCATGGAAAACTGAACTCTTAAACAAACACAGCTACAAAGTGACCCAGCCCTAGCAGCCGAAGTTTTGGCCTGAATGGTCCATGCGCAAATGAACTCAAGTTCACTGCCAAGGTTTACTGCAGAGAAAGTAGTAAACAGAGCAACTTACAGCACCTTTGGGGTTACACAGTTCCCTTCTTCATCTCCAGCATTTGCAGATGATTTCCCCACATGTTGTCCCTTAACATCCACCCACTCCCACCTTCTTTTTGGCCCAGGCTGGTCGGGAAGACCTCAGGCAGACGGTGCCAAAGCCAGCTTCTCTATTTGGGGCAGTGAGCAGCTGGAAGGAAAAGTCACCCTTGCTGTAACCTGGCCGTGAGCCTGGCCCTGCCCCTGGGTCCTCAGGAATGCTGCAGCAGAAGGGTGGTGCCGGGGGGGAGCCCCTTCAGTGCTGTGGTGAGATGACCTCAGGACTGGAGTCAAGCAGCAGCTTGGTGGCCACACAGGCTGCCTCTTGCATAGACTACAGAGGGTCAGGAGGGTTTTGTTGCTTGATGAATCCAGCTCAGGTCCAGCATACCTCTGCCCAACAGCTGTGAGCCAGCCTGCTTTCTTCAGGATGCTCAGTGATTGCCAGCATTTGGAAAAATGAAACTCGGGTTTGTCTGTGAGTGCGGCTGCAATGCTGATTAATCAAATCCCCTTTGTGTGACTCAGGTCTGGGATTTCCCTTCTGCCAAATGATCCAGGGGCAGCATGGAATGGGACAGCTCCACAGCACTGGCACCAGCCAGCGCTTCCAGACACCCTGAGCTGTGCAAACCCAAGGACAGGTGATGGTGACGATGATGGGGAGCCTTGAGCCAGGGCAGCTCACAGGAAAATATTTTTCTTCTCCCCTCACAGGACATGAACCACACATGGAAGTGTCGTGCTTTGTAAAAGGAAAGGGAAACCAGAGGGGCTCCAGGAGTTATACAACACGCAGGAGCTGTTTGAGAGCTGCCTCCTGAAGGATTAGCTACAAATCCTTGTTCCCTTTACAGCTGTAGCCTTGTGTCTGTGTGCATCCCGTAAAGCAGCGTAGAAATGAATAAATAAAAAGGACAGCATTAAGTAACACAGGAACTCTCGTGTCCATGTGGTACTGCCTGCATTATCCAGATGGAAAGTGTCTGTCTAGACAAATCTGGGAATTATGCAAGCTCGGAATTCCTGAATAGCTCTTCCTTTGCAACATCTTGAAGCATTTGCAGTGCCCACTGAAAATACAGTGGGGGAAAGAAACCCTTCAATTCCAACAGCCAGGAAACCTAAACACTAGCAGTATGTTGGATGAGAGAAGGTCTAAGTGCAGGAGTATGGAGCAGAGTCTCTGCTGTGTGCACGCTGACTCATCCCCGAGGAGCCAGGATGATCCCTGGTGCTCACTCCTGTCTCAGCAGAAGCAGAACAGGCTCCCTTGAGCTCCTTGTGGTTCTCTGCTGCCTGATGCCCTGGACAAGGCACAGAGCCGCTTGTCTCCACTTTTCCAGAGCTCTTTGTTTTCACGGTGCTCAGACAAGCAGAAGGAATGAAAACAAAGAGGGAAAGATGGCCTGTCCTGGTGCAAACCACAACAGCATAAAAATAAATCACTCTGCCTGGGAGAGCCAAAAAAAGAGCAGGACAGAAAACATGGAAATCCCACTCTGGCCCAGGAGCTGCTGCTGGCTCTGAGCAACGCCCAGGGATCACCGGGGCTGGAGTTCAGCACAACTCTAGAGTTGTAGTGACCCTTTTTGGTGTTCTTGGGAAACAACGGCCCGGCCGGAGGAGACAGAAGAATGGAGCAGCCAGGAACTCTCCCTGCAGTGCAGTGCAACCCAGGGAAAGGATGATACAATCCTCAATATTATATGGAGAAGAATAATTTTTTAAAAAGGACAGGTGATGATCCAGCAGTCATCCAGTTTGTGGCAGTTTTATCACTGACTCCAGGGGGACAGGTTCAAACCTTCCGAGGGTGCATCCAAACAGAAACGTCGCTTGTGGTCAGTTTGGGGTCACACTGTGGGAAAAGGGGCCGACATTTATCCATCTGTCCTGGCCCCTTCGGTGCTGTAAAGTGTCAGTTCTGTCCTCCCAGGCCCAGGAGAGAAAGAGTAAAGAGCAACTGGGAGGCTGAGTGATAAAACAACTGCTTGTACCAGGGTTTGGGGGCAATCAGGGCAATATTTATGCAGGGCCAGGGGCTGCAGCAAGACATAGTGCCTGAGCCACCGTTGGATCAGCAGCCCGGAAAGCAGATGTGCCAATTTCCTGTCCTTGATGATGATGGGCCCTAATTACGCCAGAGCTGTGGCAATGTCCTTTCTTGTGTATGACCCCTAATTTGGTTTCATGAAGTCATCTGTGCCAGGTTCTTCCGGCTGCAAGGCTGGGGCGAGTGACAGTCACGAAGAGCCGTGTGCTCTGTGTGCCCAAACACCTGGCTCGAGCTTTGAACGAACAAAATTCCACTGGGAACAAACAAGATTCGGGCAACCCACCGGGATTTGGGTCAGTTGCTTGGCTTGGTTTACCTCTTGCAGGTGTCATGCCTACTGACAGGGAGCTGTGTGCTGGGGAACACATTCCAAGACAGGTGTAGGCACTCAGCAGAGACCAGCACTTAAGAGGGGCTGTTTGCTTGTGGGGGGGTGAATTTTGGAACTGGAGGGAAAAACACTTCCTTTTGTTTTCCCACCAGGGAGATTCCCTTGCTGGCATTGCTGCTGGTGCATTTTTCACCTTGTCACCGTTCCTTTCCATGTTTTTTGTGAGTTTATCTGGTGCTTTTTCCCCCCTTTTCTTTCCTCATTTTCTGTCCCACTCATCATTTGAGGAGTTCCCCAATTTTGAAGATTGCCAGCAGAGCATTTTTTCAAGTTTGTGTATTTAAACAGAGGCTTTTATAAGTTTGGGAGAGTTTTTGGATGGCATTGTGGGAGGTTTTTCAGCTTTTTTCCTTGTGGGACATTTTGAGGAAGCTTCTTGGAGTTTAGATTTTTTTTTTCCCTTCTTTTCCCCAGGAGCTCTTTGTGGAATTAGATATTTGTCTTTTCCTATAGATCCTGCTTTGCATGGGTGAGGTCACTGCTCCTGAGCCCAGCTGCACTCCCCGGGAACTGTTTGTTGTTCCCTGATTGTGGGACTGATTTTTGTACCAGCAGCTCCCATCTCTGGGATCCCCAAGCCTGGGGATCACCTGGGCTTGCTGCTGCTGGGAGAGGATGGTGCTTGGGCATTTGGCACAGAGGTGCCGTGGAGATTTGCAGGGCAGTGAGAGGAGGAGGTGCTGCTCCCAGCACATCAGGGATGCGCAGCGGGGACTTGGTGGCCACGTGGCACCTGCTTCTTCCTGTGCCTGCTAGAGCAGGTGCTGTCCTGAGGAGGATGGAGGCTCCACACTGGGGATAGGTGGCAGCTTGTGCCACCTGGAAGCTGGAGAAGGGCTCTGACCCTGCTTTTTGTAGCAAGTGAGGCTCTAGGTGCTGGGCATGCAGAGCGGGGAGAACTGGAGAGCTCTTGGGAGGGGTCAGACAGCTCCGAGGGATGCTTGAGCAGGTCCCTGTGGCATGGCCAGTGTGGGAAGAGCAGAACTTCCAACTGTCCCTGCTGGTCCAGGATGCCATGTACACACCAGGGTGGATGGATCTGGGATCACTGCAAGGAGGACTGCCCTGTGTGGGTGCAAAGCTGCTCTAGGGCAGGCTGGCTGTGTGCCTGAGGCTGGGAGAGACGTGCAGCAGGGTGTAGGGGAACCTTGTCACCACACAGCTAGAGCTGAGCACTGGGGCAGGACAGCCAGAGTGGCGTGGCTGGGATCACAGTCACAGAATATTCTGAGTTGGAAGGGACCCGTGAGGATCACTGAGTCCAGTTCTGGAGTAAATGGCCCACGTGGGGATGGAACCCAAACCCTGGCATTTTAAGCAGCGGGCTCTCAAGAACTGAGCTAATTTGGGGTCAGCTCACTTTGGGGTTTTAAGGCCAACTAGATTTTTGATCTGCTCTGGTGTTAGCCCTGCTCTGAGCAGGAGGTAAAACCATCCAAGGTACGTTCCAACCTGATTGGGTGATTTTCCTTCTTGCCTACAGCCCCTGCCCTTGGCTGCAACTCCTGTTCCCCTGCCCTGTGTAATTTCAGGTCAGTGGAGATTTGTACACCAAACTCCACATCTAGAGCATGTGCTTGGGGAAACACCACTTTGAGAAGGTAGGATGGGGCTTTCATTGCAGTCAGCTCCTGGTTCTGCTGCTGTCACACCGCAGGGCAGGAAGGGTGCATGGTGGTGGGAGTGTTTGCTGGCTGACTCAGGGCCCTGCCTGCTTATTCACCAGCCAGATCACACCGGTGACTTGGCATGCATCAGCCTTGCCCTGTTCATGTGAGCTGCTCCCCTGGCTGCCTGGATGACAAGTGTCTCTGATCACCAGTGTGACTGTGCTGGCCTTAAGACAGGAGTGAAGTGGCTGGGATGTGTCTTATCTGACTGGTGTTTACATCTCTGTGACTCTGAATTACCTTTTCCTCAATTTCTCCACATGTAAGACGTTTGACTTCTATGCACTCATGTCCCGTTGCCTGCCACCCAAGGTTTTATCCTTTTCTCTTCTTCCTGTGTCTGGGCAGTTAAGGTGGGTGGAGGTGGAGCAGTGTTGACTGGATTGCAGGCTCCTTTTTCTGCAGTGCCGTTGGCAGAGCAAGAAATGCTACAAGGGCAGGAAGGGTCGTGTCCCTTCCCCCAGGGACCAGCTGGTGAAGCAGTTTGCCAAGGTCCTTGTATGTTTCCATGGCTTAGCAGGGTGCAGAGGATGGTGTGCTTGGCAGCACTGCTTTTGGATTGCCACATGGCAATAGGAAGAGAGCTGGGGTACTAAACTGTCATCCCCCATGGGGCAGGATTTTCATGATCCAGTTGAATTCTTGTGCCTGTAAAAAGGCCTTTTAAAGGAAATGTTTTGCTCAGCAAAGCTATGTAAGACGTTTGACTTCTATGCACTCATGTCCCGTTGCCTGCCACCCAAGGTTTTATCCTTTTCTCTTCTTCCTGTGTCTGGGCAGTTAAGGTGGGTGGAGGTGGAGCAGTGTTGACTGGATTGCAGGCTCCTTTTTCTGCAGTGCCGTTGGCAGAGCAATAAATGCTACAAGGGCAGGAAGGGTCGTGTCCCTTCCCCCAGGGACCAGCTGGTGAAGCAGTTTGCCAAGGTCCTTGTATGTTTCCATGGCTTAGCAGGGTGCAGAGGATGGTGTGCTTGGCAGCACTGCTTTTGGGGAACAGATAGAATTGCCACACGGCAATAGGAAGAGAGCTGGGGTACTAAACTGTCATCCCCCATGGGGCAGGATTTTCATGATCCAGTTGAATTCTTGTGCCTGTAAAAAGGCCTTTTAAAGGAAATGTTTTGCTCAGCAAAGCTAGCCAAGAAGCAGAATAGCTCATGGTACAATTGTGCTATGGCACCATCGCCCATGACACCTGTAGTGATGCATGTTGAGCAGGAAGGGCCTTCAGTCCCTGCTGAGGATATGCAAAGGCATAGTTTAGTTCCTTGGAAAACTCATTTCCTGTATGGGAGACAGTGATGAGTCAGTGTGCGTTCACCTGGGCAGCTCATCTTGTGGCACAGACAAGCCATGAGGCATAAGCTCCTCAGTAGCTCCCCGCCAGTCCTGTGCTCTCCCTCTCTCTCTACTCAGGAGGACTTACCTGTTTTGCTTGCTATTCCAGGATTTTGTGCTCCTGCCCTAGCAAGAACTGTTGGAAGCAGCTGCACTTCAGGGAATGAGCCAGAGTCACCGTGGGCTTGGAAAGGTACTGTGTGCACAGAGACCAAAAGAAATGGGAGATGGTGTCAGCTGCAGTGAGTGAGCAGATGTTTCAGCTGGATGGGGTTTGTTTGGAACCAGGCTAGTGCCCTGCAATTAGAGTTATGCCCTTAGAAATAAAGTTCACTTGGGAACTCAGCAGCGAGGATCAGCGTGCCAGCAATGCTTGTCCCCCTCAGGACTGTATTGCAATCTCAGCCTGTGCTCCCAGCACCTTCCCTGTTTCCTGCCTGCCACCCGGGTGCTGGCTCAGGCTGGGAGCATGGGGAATTGTGGATGGTTCTCCACAGTTTGGCTGGGAGAGATGAACAATGTGTTTGCTGTGCTCAGCACGTTTTGTCCCATTAGTTTTGGAGCTGCTTTGCAGGCACCAAGTGCAAGGTTGGCCATGGGCAGGAGTTACAGAGAGAGCACAGCTACTCTGAGCTAGAAACATGGCAACTGTTGATCAGCACTGTCTGTGCTTATCTGCAGGAAGTAAGGAATAACCCCCATAAATCCTGTCCTATAGATCAAACCCTCCTGAGCTCAGCTCTCATGAACCACGTCAGAGATCCTGGATGAGCAGCAGGGAAAGGTGCAGCTGAGTCACCAGCAGGGAGTCAACACCTTGCTGCCTCAGGGGAGCTGTTTGCACAGACAAAGATCAGCCCGCTCTGTCCTTGTCTTCAGGCACGCCATACACACTTTCCCAGCTGGGCAGGTGACATTAGTGCGAGGTATGACACTGGGTGTGCACCTTAGTGACATGCGTGAGTGAGAACACTGAGGGAGGCTGGTGTTGTCTGAGGAATCAGCAGGAGAGATCCAAATCCTCTAGAGATTGCTAGCCAGCGTGGGCATGTGTTAGCAAGGCTGAGTGGCCACAGCTGAGGCACTGGTTCCTTGCAGCTAGGGCAGCAAACCTTGGGGGTTCATATTCACTCTTCCAGTTTCACTTATGCTGGAGTGTCCCGGTGTGATCACTGGGGGAAAAGAGTGCGTGGGAGGAGGTGTGGAGATAATGCTGCATCCTGGCAGCACAGGGAAACTGAGTCTGTGCAGCATCCCAAGGGTCTGGATACATCACCCAAACTAACCCTCACCTGGAACTGGGAGCCAGCATAAAATAATGGCAATTTTCTCTGGGGCCTTGGCTTGGGCTCCTCCCCTTGTCCTGCCTTACAGAAATAATGTGCCATCTCTGCTGCTGTGTGGTGAGGGACAGTTCCCATCTTTGGGTGGAGATTTTAGGGGTGTGCAATGAAAGGCTCAGCTTTCTGTGCCCCGTTTGTAAAGTTCCTAGGCATCCTGGAATAAGATGCGTAACAAAAAACACCAAACAGAACCCTAAAAACCCCAAAATAAAACCCAAGCAAAACAGGCAAAAAACCTCTCCAAACCAGTTTTTCAGCTGTTGTGCTGAGGGAATTTTCATTCAGCATCTTGTAGGCAGTGTTTCATGTCTTGCAGAATGAAAGTTACTGAATGTAACTCATCAAGGCAGAATGCTGGGATATAATTTAGAAGCTCATTAGAGATCATAATCACAGTGACAGATGTTAGTGGGAAGTAGGAACCATCACAAAGAAAAATAGAGAGCTGTTTGTCATGAGGGTACTAGATCATATGGGGCAACATTTTCTGAGATACCTAAGGGATTCGATTATCACTTGGAGGTTTCCATCTAGATTTCTTAGTGTATAAATCCCTTGGAAAATAAGACTGAAGCACTCAAATATTGAAAGGCCTTTTCAAGACGTGGCTTGCAAGAGCCATAAATTGAAATTGTGTCTGCTAACCCATGTTGGAGCGGGGCATGCCCTTCTCTTGGGTGAGCTATGCGTACCACGGCCTCTCCGAGTGTCAAATGCTGTGGGATGGGAGCTGGCTGTGAGGTGGGAGAGCTGTGCCTGGGTAAGGAGCACTGGAAGCAGCTGAATTATGCAGGTAGCTGGAGCATGGGCTGGTGGCATGTGCTGCAGAGAAAAAGGCTTTTAAGGGTGACCAAAAGGTGGTATTTGGCCTGTTATCGGGGTAAGCACGAAATCATCACCAGGTTTGGAGGTGTGCCCTCTTCCTTTGTGCCACCCACTTCCTCTGGGTTGCGCCACCAAGATTGAGACAGACTCTGCAGACCCAGTGCACGAGAAGTGACTCGGATGTGGCTGCCAGCCTGAGAGGCTCCTGCGAGCGCAGCTCCGTGGGGACGGAGCGGAAATCCCGGTCTGTCGGAAATCCCGGGCAGCAGGGCCGCAGCTCACTGGCTGAGCCCCCAGTGCTAGTGCTCCTGTGTGATTTGGGAGGGCAGAGATGGAGAGGGGGCTGGTGGGCAGCCTTGGGAAGTGGAACTGCAGGGCCTCGGTAGTGGAAGTAGGTTAACGGAGTCATCATTGGACTCCGCTGGCATGCGGGCTCACTGGGGTGTGAAGTCACCTGATGGAAGCATTGCCCAATAACAGAAATCCTCTAGCAGAAAATGAGCTTTTGTTGCTGCAGTGCTGTTCTTCTGAGGTGTTCCATCTGCTTTACAAAGAGTGTCTGACTGAGCCCAGCAACGCTTCCATGAGAACAGCATCTCTAGTGACAGCTTCCAGCTGTCTAGCAGATGAGAGCACCCAGGTGTCGTGGCAAACAGGGAGGGAATTATAACCATCCCATTTCTCTGAGAGAGGGATGCTCTTGCAAGACAAAAAGGGACCACCTAGTTGGTCTGTTTGACAGCTGAATGTCCTTAAGTCGGCACTAAAAATGAGGGTGTGGAGCATGCTGTGAGCTCATACAAGCAAATATAAGAGAATAAGTCAAAATGGTTGGATTAATTTTATCTTTGGAATGTGGGCTAGGCAATTTTAGACAGTTACTCCGAATGATCTTTAAGCTTCTGTGTTAAAAAGAGGAGAACCCAGCAGGACCACCTCGGGGCTCAGCCTGGCACAGCCGTGCCGACTCTCGGTGGCCCTGGCGGGGCAGGAGGGGCTGCCATGTGCCACGGGGCACAGAACGCAGTCGGAGCGCTGCGCTGGTGCTGTGGCACAGATGATCTCCATAAACTGTGATGACATTAATCTAATGTATGCGTTCTCCTACGAATGTGAATACCAACAAATACAAATCCCATGCAAATCAGGCGCTCGCGCAGTATGTGCGAGCGGCTGAACATCTGAGGACTCAAATATTATATCAGAAGTTGTTTCGCAGACGTGCCTGTTCCAAAATTTGCTGTTACACCGCCCTTCTGTGTTCCCATGGGAACTCTCAGGTGAGGGAGAAATGTGCTCCCTGCTCCTCTTCAGCTAAAAGAATTTTGTGAAGTAAAACCTGGCTTCCCTGCTGGATTCCTCCTGCTTCCCCAAGCCTGCAGCTCCTTCAGATGCCCGGCTGCCAGGAAAGACTCCCCCAGCCTCTGTGGTTTCCCCTTGGGGTGGGGGAAAGGTGGATGGTAAGCATTCCTCAGAAAAGGAAGCGGTACCCTCTGCCAACTGGCAAGGAGCAAGTGCTGGCACTAACTGCGGGAGAGAAATTATTCGCTCATTCTGCGTATTGGGAATCCCTCTTCCAGTCCTTGCCTGGCTCTTCCAGCTGTGCCTGCTGCACAGGCACTTGGAGGGACCTGGGGGGGGGTGTCCCCAAGGGGCTGGGAAGCTCCTTGGGATGGCGTTCTCTCGGGTGAGAAATCTTTACATCTCCCAACCCAGCAAAGAGGGAAGCTGAGAGCTTTGCCAGAGGCTGCAGGAAGGGAAGGAGGCAGTGAATTTACTGCCCCTCAGCCAGCACCATGGGGTGTTCAGGTTGCAACAGGAAAAGGAAAAGATAGGAACAAGGGTGAAGTGTGCAAGAACACCAAGTGTAAAACCCCTTAGTCCATGTTTTGGGGCTGTCTTGGGGGTTTTTTTGCTGCAGAAAGATCAAGAGTTTCAAAATGGTGCTGGATCTTGTAAAATGAAGTCTGATGGATTCAGCAGGGTTCACAGAAGCACCCCAGGAAGAACAGGGGGGAAATAACCTCAGCAGCTGATGTACAGGCAGTCAGAGGTGGAGGGACTGGGGTGCAGAGACGTGGGCCTCAATGAAAACAAGTAATAAGAGAGGCAGAAGGATGTGTCGTTTTAAACACCCAATTCCTCAGGTTATTCTTTCCTCCTGAAACCCTTGTTGCTTGTGCCATCAAGACAGGGGATTTAGGAGAGGGAACAAGCCTGTCCAGGGGGTTATATCCCACATGAAGACTGTTCTCCCTTAAAAGGGGCCAGATTTTGTGGTGGCACAGGGAGTCTGGTGATGGGAGCTGTGAATGGCCCTGGAGAGGGGCCTGTCCTGGCAGTGGCAGTGGGTGTTTGCTTGGCTCCAGAAAGGGGGTGCCTCTGGAGCACGGGAGTACAGCTTGGAGGGGGGATTGGGTTTTCCCTGCCGATCTGAAGCTCATGGATATGATGAACAATGCACCATGAAACCCCCTTCCCAGCTTTCCCCTCACTATCCACTCTGTGCTCCCGGCTGCTCAGAGGGTTCCAGGGCACTGCTGACTTCTGTGCTGAGAGAAAATAATCTGTTGTCTCCTAGGCAGTGGCAAATTGTGTGGGCTGAGATCACATTTACTCTTAGCCGAAGCCTGCAAGTATTCCATGCATAGCCCCCCTTAATGAAGAGCCCCAACCTCTGCCAGCAGGTTAAGAGTTAGGGCCAGCAACCCCTGGCGTGTGGATAAATCTTCCTCCTGAGCTCATCGGATCCCCAGCCTGCTCGTTGAAGAGGGATTCACAAGAGGCAATACAAGCCTGACCTTTGTGCTGCCATAAATGCGGGCGCACGTGAACCAGCTCAATCAGCGGGCTCTTTTTTGTGGCTCCCTTCCCTCGGGGTAGTTTGTCTCACCCAGCAGCTGCAGGATCACTGCAGCATCCTGGCAGCACGGTGCGAGGTGCTTGCCTTTCCCCGAGCCCTCCTTTGTCAGCTCCTTCAGGTGGCTTTGCCCAGGCCTCCCCTTTTTGACCCTGGGGGGCTGGTTTTCCCTCTCCCCATGACTTCCTGTCTTTCAAAATACTTTGTAATTTTGACATACTGCAGTGAGGGAAAAACGTGGCCTTTTTTGATAGCCAGATTGCATGTTTGTTTGTTCTTTTATTTTTGGCTTCTTAGAGCTTTTTGCCACTTTTCACTTTCTAATTGTCTCTTTTTCTAATCCAGGCACTTATGCTCAAAGCCAACATTTCTTATGGCAATTTTTTGTCACCTGCTGGCTAGAACAGAATAGGAAAAAACGGATTCTGGCTGAAGGACCTACAAAAGTAGGAAAACATAAAGGCCTATTTGAAGGATTTTTTTCTGTGGTAGAATATCAAAAAACAGTGTTTAGAGGTGAAAGACCTGGCTTCAGGCAGAGGTCTGGCTTAAGCTTTAGAACAGAGTATCTCTGTAACTTGAGGGGAGGAAAGTGGGATCCCAGTTTGTGTCACAGGGGGGAAAACCTACCAAAAAGGAATTACTTGGGCACCCAGATGGTTTGCAGCTCAGGATATTGCCTTGGGGGCTGGCTGCAGACAGGAGGTAATGTGCAGGTCTGATGTGCAAGGGAAGTCAGGCAGAGGCAGTGGTGGGCACGGGACCCTCTTGAGGAAGGTTGTGCTTGCTGAAATGGGATGCTGCAGTGCAAGACTGGCAAAGAAAGGAGCAGCAGTCCTCAGTCTCTTGGGAAAAAGGCATCTGTGTGTCTTGAATAACACTGTCATGGCTGGAGATGGCTGCATTTTTTCAGGACCCTGTAGGGTGACAGTACTTCGCTGAGACTGTGTGCAGGGAGTCCTGGGCTCATTGTTGTTTTTAACAACATTAGTTAAGCAGTAGACTGGAAAAGCCACGTGTTTCTTGGAGGCACTGGTATCTGTCCTCTCCTCCCGAGGTTTGCCTGGTCCCCTGGTGTCTCCAGGAGCTCTGGGGATGTCAGGAGCCGTGCTTCCAAGGCAGGAGCGAGCTGCAGAGTGACCAGTGAATGGGCTTGCTCACTCCCACAATTTCAGCCTCTGTGGACACTGACAAGCTGAAAGACAGAGGCAATGGTGGCAACAGGTAATGTTGAAATGTTTGTTGTGAATGGGGAGGCTTAATGCTAAACAGCAGCATTTTGGAATCCTTCAGCACAGCAAGATCCCAGGCAGAGATGACAAGCTTTATTTGCTTGCGGATGAGAGGAGCACCCAGCGCAGCGCTGTCAGAGGTGGGTTATGGAACTGGGTGTTGATTCCTGTGTACCTGCTGGTGCTGGCTCTGGAAGGAGGGCTTCTGCCTTGGCTGATGGGGTCTGAAGCCTTTAGTGATGCACAGGTGTTCACGTGAGCCCTGTGCTCTGCCCCGACACCTCGGTGTTGGTGCTGCCTGCCCTTCTGGGAACAAGCCCCCAGCCACGGACCATCCCCTCTGTCCGTGCCTGCTGGCCGAGCCCCGGCTCACCAGGACCGATCCCGGCCCAGGTCAGAGTTTGGCAGCCACCATCCACTTTGGGCCACGTGTCTGGAATCCTCTCTTCCCATCCCAGCTATTGTTTCTGAGGGCCTGTTCACAGAAGCTTTGTCCGCCCGCTTGCTTTGCAGTAGCCCGTGAGCAGGGCCAACCCACCCGTGTTCCCTGGGAGGTTATTCCTGGCTCCGTGCAGCTGATCTGCTTAAGTGCACTTCCCTGCCTTGCTTTCATTCCACTAGCCAGGCTGCAGAGATAACGTCTGTCTTTGTTCTGATGCGAGACCCTTGCGTAGGTACACGATCTTCCCCGTGGTGTATGCTTCAAAATAGATAAAACGCCTTTTCTGAATTGCAGTTTAGATGGATTTTGGTAGAGAGGATGGCGGAATCGTATACAGAAGGAAAAAAAATCTTTTAAAACGAGAACGGAAGCAAATATAGTTTAGTAGTATACTCGTTACAGAATGAACAGCATATTGTATGTGCTGTGTTAGAGGTATGTTATGAATAACAAAAGCACTGGAGCATTTACATATTTGTTTTCAGAAATCCTGGCAGTTGGATTTCACCATTCTGCGCCTCTTTGCCAGAATCACTAAACAGTGGTACATATGGCTTCTGAAGTACCATATGCCGTGGAAAACGTTAGCTGATGCCTATACTGATGCGACACGCTATAGTCTTTATTTAGATTTTCTTGCAGTTTTGAACAAAGAATATTAGATCATGCAAAACATTGTGCAAGCAGTATGGAGTAGTACATACAGGAAAACATAATGCATTGTGCCCAGAGAAAAGCCGGCTAAGAAAAGGGGAAGAAAGGGTGGTGTCGGGAATTAGAATGTGCACGTGCCAAGAAATGCATCAAAGGGTGGGACAGGGCTTTGTGCGGCCAAGGCAGGAGGTTTTGCAGTGCTTGAAGCAGAGTCAAGAGCCAGAGCTCCGTGGATGTGCAGGTTTTGAATCGAGTGCTGTTTCTGAGAGGTGCTCCCTGTCACAAAAAGTAGCACTCAGGCTTAAATCTAAGTACGTGCTTGAAATCCTCAAAGAGCAAAGGAAACCACGTGCATGAGTGCTTTCCTAGAGCCCTCCTCGTAGGAGAGGGGATAACTGCTCTCTCTCCCCCGTATCATTGTCTAAAAATAATGATGATGAACACAATGAGATTCGCGAGAAGCATCTTGAAAACAAAACAAAATACAGTTTCCAACACAGCGACCGCATAGCCCAACCTGGCATTAAAAAATTCATCCAGGCTTTTGTTTTGACAAGTTTTTAAAGCACTTTTCCCCCCCTGCCCTGCTTCATCTCGCACTCACATCAGCCGAACGCTGAGGGGAGCCTGGTGTGGCGGGGCTGTGGGGAGCAGCCAGAGGAGAAGGTGAGCCCGAGGGGAAGGAGAGCAGGGAGGTGTTTTCTGCCACCATGGCTCCCTGCCGGAGCAGAGCCTCGCTCTCCCCTTTCCCTTTCCTCCTGGCTCCTCTGTGTGCAGACCACTGCTCCGTGAACACTTAATAGGCTTAACTTTAAGCACCGGAGTAGATCCAGTGGGATTACGCACGTACTTAAACGAAGGTGTAATGTTCGGAGAGGAGGGAGAAGCGTCTCGTCTCTGTCGCTTGATTTGGCTCCTGCTCTTGCAGCCACCCAGTTCTGGTGCCTGAGGATGGGGGGGCATGGGGTTCACACAGCCTCTGCCAGAAGGGTGTTGGGCTGTCTGTGGTACAGCGAGCCTTAAACCACGAAAAGCAGGAAATTGGGGAAATCTCTTATAATGTGCAGACATTTGTTGGTTGAGGCCGACCAAGTAACTAGAACAGAGACAAACAGAAGGGGGATAAGGCTCAGTCCAGAATGCAGCCGGAGCAGAACGACTTCCTGGGGAGGCGAGAGCAGAAGGGAAGGGCTCACAGCTGAGCTGTGCCGCAGATGGCCAGGCAGAGGATGTCGGGCAAGCCGCTGCCTGTGGGAAGAGCACGTGTGGTGTCGGGGATGGGCTCCACCGTGGAACAGTTGTGCTGACCTGGGAGGGCTCCTGGTGCGCGCGGGGATTTAATAGCACAGGTAGTTGCAGAGAGGCCAGTGCTGGGGGGAGAAGCCTGTGGTTCCCTGCCTGGCTGAAAGAAGCTGCAAGCTGCCAGTGGCCTTTCATGGTGCGAGCAAAAGTATTGGAACATGTAAGAAACTGAGGCTGTCGCAGGAATTACCTCTGTGTGTGTGTGGGGGTAGGTAGCATCTCACACGCTTTATGAACCACTACCTGGATGGATGTAGGCAGAAATAGAAGTCAGAATGGGAAAACAGGGCTGAGGGGAGCTTTCACTGAGCGTCTATCTGAGGTTGCCTCCCGGGCTCCCTGGAAAGGACATAGTGGCTCAAAATCAAGCTTCATTATGTGGTTGTAAATTTATTAAATTAATAAGAGGGGAAGATTAACATCCTTACATCTACCTCTGATCGAGGTGTTTTAATTCCTTTGTAGGAACAAGTACCTTCCCAGAGCTTCTGAGCGGAGGAAAATGGAGCCTCTCTTCCCAGAGAATGATGTTTGTAGCAGTGCCAAGCAGATGCTCCTTCCTTCCACCTCTGGTCTCCACATCTCTCGTAGGGCAGGGCGGGGAGTGCCCAGCCTGCCCTGGGTGTGCAGCTGCCCCTTTGGGCTGTGAACCAAGCTGTCAGGGCCAGCACTGAGCCCACTATGTCACGAGCAGGGCGGCTGTGTGGGCTGCAGCAGGTGGAGCCCCAGAGGGACAGGACACCTGAGCCAGGCTGCTCCTGAGCAGGTCGGCGCTGCTCCCTCCCCTGGCCCGGGCGGTTTTCCCGGCTGTCCTGGCACCAGTCTCCCTGCGTTGTTCTGTGTGTCCTCCATGAGCACAAGCAGGCCGTTTGCTGCATTAGCCTCATTATGCTTCCTTTCCAAAAAGCCTCCACTGCTGTCTGCCTTGTGGTTTGGAAAGGGGTTAACGCTTTCCCCTCCCAAACCTCAGCTCACCAGCACATCTCCCTCGTGCTGCAATTATTGAATGACACTTCACAACTTCATCTCCTCTCCTGCTACATCTGCTTGCTGCTCCCATGTGCAACCTCGCTCACATCCCAAACATCCAAATGCATTGTTTCCTCTGTTTCTCCTGCCAGCATGGAAAGGAGCCATCCCTGAAGCAGGATTGCCTTTGAGCTGGCAGCAGACGAGTGATTGGCATTGGGCAGCGCTGCTGAGACTCTGGCAGGCCGTTTAGCAGAGAACCTTGGCTAATGAATGTCATCCACACCTAGCAGATGTGCCACTGCCTGCCATGCCAGATTTTTGACATAATACAGGGCTGCTGGACACGACAGTGCTCGGGAAAAGCCGGGGAGCGACTCGTGCCTTCAACGTGGCGTTTGGTCCCGTTCGTGCTCTGCCAGAGAACCGAAACCTGCGGGGGGGAGGGAGGCACAGCCGCCTTTCCCGGCCCTCCGCCCTGGTTTTATCGGTGCGTAAATCCTATTTGTGTTGCTTTCACTCGCGTGCCGGGGACTCTTAAAAGAAAAACCCACCACCTTTTTTATTTTTTGGTCCCCTGTGCTTCCAGCCCCGGCTCCTGCTGGGCCCTCCAGCCTCCCGCTGTGTCCCAAGATGGGGAACCGAGCCGGGGGCTCAGTGCCCCCCGGGATCCGGGATGGCTGCAGGCAGGTGCCTGGCACCTGCATCTCGCCGCCGGCAGCATCCCGGGCTTCGTCTTTCCTCTCCTGCCCTCCATCGGAGGGAAGCAGCATTCGCCGGACACAGCAGGGGGCCGGGGGGGAGACCGGGCGCCCCGAGCCCCTCCGGGTTTCCGGGACTCCCCCTCACCCCGCCCGGCGCGGCAGTGGGGACGGGGCCGCCTCCTAATCCCGGCGTAATCCCGGGGAGCGGCCACAGAGCGGGCGGCCGCTAATCCCGGCCCGCCGCCGCTAATCCCGGCCCGTGGCCGTGGGTGCCTGCCCGCGTCCCCGCGGGCTGGGGGCGATGTCCCTTCCCCAGAGCGTGCAGCAGGGTCCCGGCTCCAACCCCCGGCTCCCGGGGCACGTAAATCTGTTCATGACCCACCTCGGTCATTAACCCGCTGTCTGCCCGGCGGGCGGGGGCCGCGCCCTGCTCCTGCAGCCCCCCAGCCTTCTGCACCCCCTCTCCGGCCCGCCGCCCTCCCGCCTCCCCGCCTCTTTTTTGGGGTGACATCCTCGCCGGCTTGTTCTGCGCGCCCGGGAGCGGCGCGGCGAGGAGGGGTCCCCCGAAACACCCTCCGGGGAGCCAGCCTGGAATGCCGGGGCGGCCGCGGGACGTGTCCTGCATGGCGGGGAGCTCCGGGGGGGCGCCTGGGGGTTGTTCCCTCCCAGCCGGCTGCCAGCCAAGTTCGGCGTGGCCGGGCCGGGCTGCGGCCGGGAGGAGCGTGATGGGGGGTCGCTCCCGGGAATATCGTACCCCAGCCAGCAATGCTCCGGCTCGCTGGCTGCCGGAGCTCAGGCGCCGATGCACCGTGTGACGCGGGTCGCTTTGCCACTCTCTCCGGTTTTGGTTTGGTATTTTTTTTTGTTTTTTTGGTTTGTTTTTTTTTTTTTTGGGGGGGGGCTTTTTTCCCCTCCCCCCGTTTTTGTTTTTTTTTTTTTTTTTTTTTTTTTTTTTGGTTTTTTTTTTTGGTTTTTTTTTTTCGCTCGGCCTCTTTATCTTTCAATTGCAAAGCAATTAAAGGTTTGTATGAATCTGCGAGCATCCCTCCCCGCGGGGCCCTCTGATGCCCGCTGTATTGCCCTTTAGATGCCTCTTCCTTTTTTTGTTTTACAATTGTTGTATCAATATAATGCTTCCTTTCTTCCTCTGTCTCTATAGATACAGATATACAAGGCAAACCAAAGGTTTCGGCTGCTATTCAGTGCCTCCTCATTTGTCCCAGAGCCGTAACAGTGGTGCCCTTTCTCTTCTGGCTGCTTTTCCCTGCTTCTGGAGCAGCAGTTATGGGAGAAGCAGATGGCTACTGATTGGGTGAGCTTTGTGGCTTTAATACTGAATACTTTATGGAAAAGGACTTTATCATGCTTGGTTGGTCAGAGGAACAACGGGATGAGATTTATGACTAGAGAAAATAAATCTTTTTAAGTTTCAGGCTCCTTCACACACCCCACGTCAAGTTGCTGCAGCAGAGCTGGAGCTGAAATCCTCTGCATCTTTATTTTTTCCCTCCCCCCCGCCCCGTCTGTCTGTCCTTTCACTGCTCTCCCCACCCCCTCTGCGCCAGGCTTTAGGAAACCCTTGCTAACTTTGGGGACTGTCACTCGCTGGAGAGGCCAAGGCCTTCAGAGCCCCCCAGGCAGCACCAGGAGGGGAGAGGCCATCCCTGCACCAGGATGATCCACCTGAGGGAATATGAGCTGGGCAGTCAGCTCCTGCCAAAGCTCGGCCACGCGTAACCCAGCGGCCACCCAGGGTCCGGTGGGGAGCTGTGAGCGACGTCCTCACGGACCCGAGAGCAGAGAGCTCGTGTGGCCACCAAAGAGACACGCAGCCCACCGCTCCGAGCTCGGGTCTCCTGAGGAGATGGAGCCCAGCACTGCCCGACCCCACACCAGTCCCAGCGTGGGACACTGCTGGTGGCACACAGGGACAGAAAGGCCCGGGGGTGTACAGGAGGCAGAGGCAGTTTTCAGTCCTGCAGGGATTCCCCTTCTTCCATTTCTCTCCCTTTTCTGTCCTTCGTAGCCAATCATGTCTTCTGTCAGGCTGTTAAATGTTTGAAGGAAGGTGAAGCTAGGTGAAAGCTTTCCAGGTTTTACACCTTGATGCTGCTGTCAGGCCAAGTAAGGAGGAGAAGCAGAAAGCCTGAGAAAAATAATTCTGAAATAGAAAGTCAGCAGCGATAGGGGGCTATATATGAACCATTTAACCAGCCACCTGTATTATGGTCGGTGGTCTAGGTAATAAAAAAAATTCCCGTGACCCTTTGGTGAATATGCAAATTAATATTTCTAATCAGACTCTGTGTTTGCTTGGAAGAAAGTAGAGGGGGAGTTCGGGCACCATCAGGGATGAGGAAAGAGCCGAGGTGCCTGTGGTGTGTCTGAACCATAAGAAAGCCGGTAAGGAAGGTATGTCAGGTACCTGGGGAGCAGAAGCCTTTGCTCCTTGGGGTGAACCACAGCTAAAGCTGATAGCTAGCCCATTTTAGGGATTTGTGGTTTTGCGGCATGGCAGTGACCTGACCCGGGAGTCCAGCATCGGTGAGGTGGGGCTGAAGGGTCAGAGACAATAGGAAGGGACAGGCACCCCGGGTGTGTTTGGGAGCTGGGCTGGAAACAAGACAGAACACTGGTGGTGTGCCCAGGACCTGGCAAGGACCTGGAGGTAGGCAAACATTCATCTGGTTGTGGGTCTGAGGACTCCCAGCGGGCTCTGTAGTGTGATGGGATGTCTCTGGCACCCCAGCACAGGGCTTCCCCAGGAAAGGCGCCATCCACGAGCCTGGTGACAAGCAGAAAGGATGGTTTCAGTCATTCAGCTGGGGCCCTGATTTATTTCCACTACAGAGGCCTGTCTGTCTCCAGGGAAGGGAACCGTTCTGGCTGCATTTCTCCAGGCACCAGAAAAGCTTGTGGCTCCACATTTCGTTTTAAGAGGATTTTCCATTCCACCTGGTGCACGCCTCCCGGGGACCACAGCTGGCCCTGAGGCAGAGAGGGTAGCAAGGCAGTTTAGAGCATCCCTTCGTGCCCCCTACCCACGGTGCCCTGGCCCCACAGGAGCAAGTGTGGCTGGGCTCATGTGCTCCTGGGAACTCGTGTGTTCTCCCGGTGATTTTATTTTATGAGTGATTTTATTGCAGTCACCTGGGAGCTGACTCTCAGCTGGGTATGTTCCTCCTCACAGGAGTAACCGCACACCCGTGGGCCTGGTGCGTGGCACGACTCGGGCAGTGTTTCCCAAAGGATGCAGGAGTGTTTCCGAGCACAGGCTGAGCAGCCTTTCCTGGTCCCTCTCCTCTCCCCTTCCTGCATGAAGGTCAGGGAGGAAAGAGAAGACTGGCACTCCTGGGAGCAGGTGCTCTATCCCCCGCAGCCATCCCCACACGGACTCACCGCGGGCAGAAGAGGTTATCACTGTGGCTAGCGGTGCCCGAGCATCCAGGGATCCATCCCCACGCTGCCAGCCCTGCCGCCACCTGAATCCCCACCAGGTCCCCGCCCTGGGCCGCCCCCCGGGCTCCCTTCTGTGGGGATTTGGCAGCCCAGCCCCTTCTGAGCTCAGCTCCCGGGCTTCTCCACTGCTCCTGGGGCTTCCCCTTGCCCGGGAGCTGGTCGTGCCGCGCTGTGCCGTCGAGAGGGGCTCGGCAGAGCAGGGGCTGTGCTTTTGGAGGGCGGGGAGTGCCGGGGGTTTGCCGGCTGCGGGGGTCCCTGGGAAAACGGCCCGGACTCCTCAGCCCGGGTTGGCCCTAGCTCTCCGCAAGAGATTTTGTGGAAAAATAAGCGAATAGAAAATAGATGGATGTACCGAGATAGGAGCGTGCGGGCAGCGATCGCACGGCCCCGCTGGGTGACACCGCGCTCGCCGGCAGCGCGGCGGGGACCCGATCGGGCCCGGCGCACCTGCCCCGCGTCCTCCAAAAATCCCGGTGAGGCATTTCCAGGAGGCCGGGAGAGCGCCGCCAGGCTTTGCGGGGTTTGCGGTGGGCGCACCCCCAGCAGAAACTCCGAAAGAAAGAGCCCGCGTCCGTCCCAAAGCCGTTCTGCGGGTCGAAGGACGCTGTTCCCTGGGATCCCCTTTTAGAGAGGCATCAGAGGCTGGATAAAAGCTCGGAAATTCCTCCGCGGTGCTTTCCAGTCCCAGGGAATTTCGGTGGCTTGGGTCACGCCGAAGCGATTTCGAGATCGTATGTGTGCCGTGGTGTCCCTTAAAATTCTCGCGAATAAAATTAGCGCGTAGGTTTTCTTTCCCCCCACTAATGACAGTCATTCGGACAATTTATATCAAAAAAAAAAAAAAGGGAAAAAGAAACAGGAATAGGAAAAAAACCCCACCACATTTGAAGCAGGAATTGACATCCAAATTTTTACGGACTCCCATATTTTTAATGTTATGAGAATCTCCCTTTTAGGAGACGCTGCGTTTTGTCGAATTAATAAGATAAATGTAGAAAGCATATTATATGCAGCCTTTAATCCTAATGCAAGGAGAATCGTAATTATGTGGAGGATAAGTGAATTTGAAAGCCAAACATCAGCCCACTCTGCAAACCCTGTTCCGTTCGCCCCTGGAAAACGCTTTGTCTCTCCTTTTCATTTTTTTTTTTTTTTTTTTTTTTTTTTTTTTTTTTTTTAAAGGGTTTTAAATTTTTTTTTTTATTTTTGTAATTATGTGGAGGATAAGTGAATTTGAAAGCCAAACATCAGCCCACTCTGCAAACCCTTTTCCGTTCGCCCCTGGAAAACCCTTTGTCTCCCCTTTTCATTTTTTTTTTTTTTTTTTGTTTGTTTTGTTTTGTTTTGTTTAAAGGGTTTCAAATTCTATTTTTAATTTTTTAAAAAATCTGTTTTGTATCTGAAATGACGACGATCAGGGAGGGACCGGTAAACACTTTTCCAGGCGATAAACCCCTTCCCTCGGCACAGCGCATCCGCGCCTCTCTGTTCCCTGGAGCTGCGCGCCTGTCGGTGAATGCGGGAGCCTCGCGTGTCCAGGGGGAGAGCCCGTGGCCGCCCCCCGCCCCGGAACGGCCAGGAATGGGCGGGGGGCGCCGGCCGGGGCTGCCCCCCGCCCCGCTCCTGCGGGGACCCGGCTGCGGCGGGGAGCGCGGGGCTGCCCGGCGCCGCTCTCCGCACGCCGGGCCTCGCCGGAGGGCCGCTCCGCGGAGCCGGGCACGGGCATCCCCACTCGGCTCCGTCCCGCCGAGGAGGTTATTTTCCTGCGTGTCCGATTTCCCCTACCTGGCAGGTGAGGGGACAGGGCGGGAAGCCGCCGCCGGGATCCCGGCGCCGGGCGGAGCGGCCGTCGGGCACCCCCGCTCCCCGCCCCGCACCCCCGCCGGGCCGAAGCGGAGCCGCGGCCCCAAAGGCGCTCCCAGCCCCGGCAGAGGGTCGGTGGGGGAACGCGCCCCGCCATCCCCACCCCCTTCCCCGCCGGTGCCCGGTGGCGGCGGGTCCAGGTGAGGGGCGGGCGGGCGGCGAGCGGGCAGCCCCGAAGGGGTTAACGGGAGGGACGTGGGCTGTCACGCGTCATTGGGCAGATTATGTGCAGCAAACAAAAAGTGTGTGTCTGCGTGCCAGCCCCTCACTGCACCGGGTCCGTCTGCACCGCGCGCCTCCCGCTCCGCCGCCCGCACGGCCCGGCCCGGCATGGAGCGGCGCTGAGAGCCCGAGGCAGCCAGCCCGAAGCCGCCTTTGTGCCACTCTCGGGGCGAGGATTATCCCCACCGTCCCTGGTGAGTACCGGCGGAGGGGCCCCGCCGCCCCCCGCCGCCCCGGAGCGGGAACAATGCCGGGGATGGCCGTGCTGCCGGCGGGCCCGCCCGGGCTGCGGGGACCGGCGGGGGAGCCCCCGGGAGCGGCCCCGGCGCCGCCCGGCCCGGACAAAGGACGGCCCGGGGGAGGCAGCGCCGCGGGGCCGGGGGCGGCCCGAGGAGCCGGGGGGATGCGGCGCCGTGGGGAGCCGTGCGGGGCTCGCCGCCGCCGGGAGGAAAGTTCGGCGGGGGCCGCTCGCTGCCGGTGGTTTCGTTTGGAGAAATCGTTCCTTCGGGGAAGGGATGCGTCGGGCAGCGGCGGAACGGGGAGGGTGCCGGGGAGGCGGCCGGAGCGCCTTTCCCCCGGCCTCCGTTCCCGGGGAGGGGCCGGGACCCCCGCCGCCGCTCCGGGGGGTGGGGGGTGAAGTTCCCGGCGGTGCGGGTCGCACCCCGAAATCGGCGGGGGGAGCGGCGGCTCGGCGGAGCCGTGCCCGGTGCGAGAGGCGGCAGCCGTCAGCAGGCGCACCGGGAGGAGCACCGGTCTTTTGCCGAGCCGGCCCCGAATGACGGATTTCGATGGCAGATGGGGCGGGGGGAGGCAGCCGTGCGCTAATCTGGTCGGGAAGGGCGAGGGCACCGCAGCCGGGCGCGATGCTCCCTCCCCGGCCGCGGCGCCGCCGGCCCCGCACCCTGCCCGCTGCCCGCGCCCCGCCAGCTGCCCGCCGCCCGCATCCTCCCCTCGTAACGCGCGGCAGCCGGGGCTCACCCTGCTCCATAAATAAGCGTGTCGAGGTAAAAATAATTACCTCTGCTTGCTGCTTTTAATTAAAGTCTCGGAGGGAAAGTGCTGGATTATGATAATGAGCAGCCATACGTTCCCCTTGTCGCGCGGAGCGGGAGGTGAGCTGACACGCAGTCGGCGACAATGACAAGCCGCTGGAACCCACCCGCTCCCCCGGCATAGCCCGCAGCCCGGCCCGGCTCCGGGGATTGCACCAGGGAGACCCGGAGCCTGCTCGGGACAGGACGCGGCCGGCGGGATTCCCGGGTCCCCGCTCAGAACCAGCTCCGCCGCGATATCTAAAAAAATAAATCAGCGCGGCAGAGTCCCCGCTCCTCGCCTCTGCTCGCAGCTCCTCGCCTGCTTTAAATTTTTGTCAAACCGGAGAAACTGCTCCGGCGGCGGCGGCGGTGGCGGCGGCGGCGGCGGGGCCGCTGCAGCTGCAGCTGCCGTCGGCGCTGACGCTGCTGCCGCCGTCGTTCACCTCGCTGTGCCTGCCGGCTCAGAACTGGTGCGCCAAGTGCAACGCGTCCTTCCGCATGACCTCGGACCTGGTCTACCACATGCGCTCCCACCACAAGAAGGAGTACGCGCTGGAGCCCCTCGTCAAGCGCCGCCGCGAGGAGAAGCTCAAGTGCCCCATCTGCAACGAGTCCTTCCGCGAGCGCCACCACCTCTCCCGCCACATGACCTCCCACAACTAGCGGGGACACCCGCCGGCGCCGGGAACCCGCCCGGGACCCCCGCCTCTCCCACCCTTCCCCTTCGATGCACGCGTTTCCACAGTCCGGGGAGGGGCGGGAGGGCAGCGGGTGAGGAGGAGGAGGAGTTGATTTTTTTTTTTTTTTTTTTTTTTTTTTTCTTTTCTTTTTTTTTTTTTTTTTTTTTTTTTTTTTTAATTTTTTGGAGTTTTTTTTCGTAATGTTTTATTTAATAATTCAAGTCGATTTTATTTTGTTTCCCGGGGCATCCCGGTGGACCGCTCAGCGGGACCCGCTGCGGTAACAGCCCCTCTGCCCCTCTCTCCGCCCGCAGGGATGGAGGACGCCGGCGTCCAGCGGGGAATATGGGACGGGGATGCCAAGACGGTCCAGCAGTGCTTGACTGACATTTTTACCAGCGTTTACACCACCTGCGACATCCCGGAAAATGCCATTTTCGGCCCCTGCGTCCTGAGCCACACGTCCCTGTATGACAGCATCGCCTTTATCGCCCTCAAGTCCACCGACAAGCGCACCGTCCCCTACATATTCCGGGTAAGAGCCGCTCGTCCCCGGGCCCAGCCGCTCGCCACAGTCCGGCCCGGGGAGGCTGTCCCCGGGGGCAGAGCCGCTGTTGCCTGGCCCCGTGCTGTCGGTCGGTCGGTCGGTCGGTCTGTCTGTCTGTCTCTCGGTGCGGTGACCTGATGAACGCGGGGTTTCAGGTGGACACGTCGGCGGCCAATGGCTCGTCGGAGGGGCTGATGTGGCTGCGGCTGGTGCAGTCGGCGCGGAAAAGCGAGAGAGAGAGAGAGAGAGAGAGAAAAGAGAAGCACCGGGAAAAAGAAAACAAATCAAATGACTTAAAAAATACATTTTTTAAAATGTCATATATTGCAACATATTGATGCATTTGTCATACGTTTCTACTTAAATTATTAAGCACTTATGGTTTAGATGTAATAATAATTCTATGTCAGGGTAAATTTTTATTTTGGATATGAAGCTAAGGGCGAGGGGAGCGCGGCGGGGCCGGCGGGCGGCGGGCCGGGGTCCTGCATGCACCGGGCGCTACCCCCGTCCGGCCCCGCCGCCCGCGCCCCTTCCCCCGAGTGTCACTGGTGCCCGTGGAATGGAGTCTCGGTAGTTCCGTGTTACCTTCCCTTTCCCCTTTGGTGTCTGTCTGTCTCTCGGTGCGGTGACCTGATGAACGCGGGGTTTCAGGTGGACACGTCGGCGGCCAATGGCTCGTCGGAGGGGCTGATGTGGCTGCGGCTGGTGCAGTCGGCGCGGGAGCGGGAGGAGCAGAACCTGGAGGCCTACATCAAGAGCGGGCAGCTCTTTTACCGCTCCCTACGCCGCATCGCCAAGGACGAGGAGCTGCTGGTGTGGTACGGGAAGGAGCTCACCGAGCTGCTGCTGCTCGGCCCGGCCCGGGCCCCCGCCCGCACCAACGGTGGGTGCCCCGGGCGGGAGGAAGGAGGGGGATCCCTGCCGCCGGGGGGAATGGGGAGGCGGCGGTCGGCTTCGGATCCCCCGCTCCCGATGCCCAAACTCTCGGCGGACATGCCGTCGGTGGCCCCGGCTGACGGTGCTCTCTCTGTCTCTCTGTGTCTGTCTGTCGTGCCCGCCCGACGCAGGCTCGCCGCCCTTCGCCTGCCCCGAGTGCAGCCAGCGCTTCCAGTTCGAACTGCCCTTCGCCGCACACCTCCGGTTCCGCTGCCCCAAGAGGCTGCACGGCCCCGACATCGGTCCCGCCGCCGAGGCCGCCGCCGCCAAGGACGGCTCCGGCAAGGAGCAGGAGCCCGGCAAGTTCGGCAAGCCCGGCGGGCCGCCGCACCACCCCTTCCCCGGGCCCGACGGCGGCCCCGCCGCCAGCACCAAGCCCTCCACGGACTTCCACAACCTGGCGCGGGAGCTGGAGAACTCCCGCGGCGGGCGCGCCGGCTCCCCGGGGCGGCCGGCGCCCCCCGAGGGCGGCCTCGAGGCGGCGGCCGGGAAGGCGAAGCGGCGCTTCCCCGAGGAGGAGGAGCGCGGGCCCGGCGCGGCGCGGGGCCGCTTCCCGGCGGAGCGGCCGGGGCTGCCGGCGGCGCCCAAGGAGGAGCCGGGCTGCGCCCCGCAGCAGCAGTACCGCGCCGCCGGCTCCTACTGCGGGCTGGAGGAGGGCGGGCGCCTCTTCGCGCCGCCCAGCCCGGAGACCGGCGAGGCCAAGCGCAGCGCCTTCGTGGAGGTGAAGAAGGCGGCCCGCGGCCCCGAGCCCGACGGCGGCCCCGAGGAGGGCCCGGAGCGCGGCTCCCCGGGCGCGGGCGGCGCGGAGCCGGGGCTGTGTCCCCGCGGCGGCGAAAAAAAAAAAAAAAAAAAAAAAAGATTTATTAAACTTTATAGTTTATCCGGGTATGTTGGATGCTTTGACAATAAATGACTTTATTTTCTTCAAAGCACCTGGACGTTAATCGATGCGGAGGAGTGGGCGGTGACCGAGGGGGGCCTGTTCTCGGCTGCGCGGTGGCGGCGGTGTCCCCGGGCCGCGGGGAAGGCAGAAAAGCCCGGCCACGGCGCCTGTTCTCGGCGCTCTCCTTCCCTGCTCGCCTGCCTTCCTTCGGCCCCTCCGACATCCGTCTGTCTGTGCATCTTTGCTTTTGTCCGGCGTTTTATTCAGCCTTTATTTCTCTCCTCCATCCTGTCTTTCCCTTCCTTTCCTCTCCCCTTCGTCTTTTGGGTTGTCCCCCCGGCCCCGGCCCCGAGCGGCCGCTGCGGGCGGCGGCGGCGGCGGCGGGGGGCTGCCCAAGCAGAGCCCCTTCCTCTACACCACGGCCTTCTGGCCCAAGAGCTGTTTTCTTTTTGCCCGTCTGTGGGTGGTCGCGGGCTTGCAGGGTGGCACAGCCACGGAGGCTGCCCGGAGGTTCTCTGGGGCGACAGGACCCAGCCCGCGGTGCCTCGGGAGCGCTTCAAGGGGCTAGGGCTGGGTCCCCTGTGTCCTGGTGCATTGCCGGGGTGGTGGCATCGCAGCCAGGGACTCCCGGCAGGACCAAGACAAGGGGTGCACAGCCTGGCAGCGGGTGCGTTCAGTGCCAGCCCCGCTTTGGGGGGCACGGGAGGCCACCGGGGGATGCACAGCGCGGGGATGTGCGGGAAACCCATTTCAACACGCTGCCTTCACCCTGGCACCGAGGCTGTGCCGGGTCACTGGCCGGGAAAATATCCCAAAGCCGGAGCTGTGCAGCAGGAGCCCACGGCAGAGCGTGACAGCCCCACGTAAATGGGGTCCAGGTGCCAGCGGCGCCGGCTGCCGTGGGGTTTGGGGTCTGCACGGGTACACGGACCTGCTGCAAAGCCTTTACAGTCCTGGGAAGCGCCTGGGGCCTCACGTAGGGCAGCCTAGCGAAGTCCCGGCCGCGGGCAGCCCAGCCTCCCGCTGATGTTGCCCGCTCTCCCGGTGCGCTGACCCCGGCGCCGTGCCCATACCCGCAAGCCACGCCAGGATCCGAAGCGGCGCCCCGCTCTCATTCCCTGCCTCTGGAATACGCACAGCCTCACCTGCTGCCGTTAACTGCGGGGGCGAGACACCGATTACCCCGTGGATCTTCCTTAGAAGCGGTGCCACCCCGCGCGTCCCGTTTCTGGGGGTTCCCCGGGATGCCGCGGCGGGCTCGGGGATGCCGGGGGCGGCAGAGGCGGGTGGGCACCGCCACCTAGCGGGGCCGCCGCGGGGCCAGAGCGGCTCTGCTCGGGGCCCCGGCGGGCTCCTTCCCCGGCAGTGATGCTTCGCTTCCCCGGCAGCCCCGGGCCGGCTTCGGGGCCGGCTCCCGCCCGCAGCCGGGGAGATTCGCAGCGGCCGCGTTGGTTGTGCTGTCCCTGGCTCCCTGCGCTTGTCCGGGTGCTGCTGGAGGGATGGTGCTTCCCCCGCACGAAGGTGCACTCGGGAGCCCAGCACATAGCTGCAGGTTTCACAGTCTCGTCCATCTGCCCCAAATATCGTATGGCTTTTCCCAGCCGTGTGCTGTGCCCCTGCCCTGGCAGCCCCTGCAGCGCCGTGCGTTCTGTGCGTTCCTTGTGGCTCTGTCAGAAGGCACTGTGCTGAGCCCCAGGATTTCTCCCTTTGGGGTAGGATCAACCCCCCTAAAAACAGTTAGACAATGCACCTGTGGTGCAGCGGGTGCCTGCATTGCTACTGCCACACAAACCTTGCACTGTTTCTGTCTAAAAGCACAAAAATCTACAGACTAGCAAATTTAATCCAGGACTTTGTTCTGCTGAAATAGGATATCGAACTCCAAAGTGATAAATCGAACTCCAAAGTGATAAATGAAACTCCAGTTTATGCTTCCTGCACAAGCAGAACGTGCTGTAGTAAGGGCAGGCGGTGCCCACGATCCTGTGGAGTTGGGCGTTTTGTGGAGAGGGTTCACAGAATTCCCCTTGGGCCATTTGGGATCAGGGCTTGGCCACAGCACGTCCCTCATTCCCCAGAGCCACGCTGGCTCTCCTCAGGTCAGCACAGGTACCATTGCCACATATTGCCACATACTACTCCTTTGTCAACATTTCTGCTGCTTGGGAAAAAGGAAGATAATCTCCCCTTTTATATTTTTTTTTCTTTTTTTTTTTTTTCCTTTAAATGTCTTTCCCTGTCCGTGGTGGATGCTGTGCTGTGTCTCTGCACAGCACAGAAGCTGGCTGGGCTGTGGCACCAGCTGGCTTTCCCCCGTGCAGGGTCCTCACCCGACATCACAGCCCAGAAAATTCCCTTCTGGGGCATCGCCTGGGCATTTCTCTGGGACAGAGCTGCCCCTGTAAGCCTCTGCCAGAGCCCACAGATGCATCTGCCTCTGAAACCCACCCACAAGGGGCATCTCTGCTGTGCTGCAGAGGAGCAGCAAGTAGGAGCTGGGAATGAGGACAAGCAGCCTTCAGATTTGGGGAGCCCCTTTGCTGTGCCCTGCAGCACTCAGACTGCTCCATCTCCCCTGTAGCTGGGCCACACTGCAAATCATACAATGATAATAATTCCAACAAATCCTGATTTTAATGCTGTTCCCGGGGAGCAGTAGGCAGCTTTGCACGCACAGAGGTTTCTGTTCGAAGGCGCAGCAGTCGGGCAGCCAGGGGCAGCAGACCCCCAGCCTTGCACCTTTGGGCTGGACCTGGGCGTAGCTGCCTGCCTCGGGGCCTGATCCCCTCCTGCTAAAGCCAGCAGGAGCTGTGCCTGTGTAGGTTTGGGAAGGGATTAGCACCGGGCAGCTGGACACAGGCACCTGAACTGTGGGCACGGGCTGTGCGGAAAGACACGTGGGTTCTTTCCCTTAGGCCTGGACAGAGCTGTGCAAGCGAGGCTTTCACAACCTCTGAGCATCCTCCCAGCCAGCCTGTGGAGGCTGTCCCAAAATCTGTGTGCTGGGTTTTGTGCTGATGTGAGGGTGCCGAGCAGCGTGCCGGACAGACGGACATCTGCTGCCACTGCTGCCAGGAGGCCGAGCTCCTCTTTGTGCAGTGCTTATCTCCAGTTCACCTCTAACTGTTACATTTGGAAAAGCAGCTACTAGGATTTCACTGCAATAGCCAGCTCTTGAAAACGTGTTGTTCAGCTGTGGATGTCTAGGAAAGGCTGAAGTAGTCCCCGTGTTTTGAAAGTCACATGAGCTGTACGGTATTTCTTCCCTGCTTTCCCTGCTGCTGAGGTCTGATTTGGCGTGGGGAAAGACCTGGCCCAGTACAGAACGTGTTGGTGGTGTGCTTAGAGCAAGTACAAACAAAAAGCAAAGGGCAGGGGGGATGTTTCTGTGAGATACACTGCTGTCCTGCAGGACGCTGGAATGCCTGGCGTGCTCTGAGCTTTATTTAAGGAGATAGTGCTTTTCACCTGTTAGAATTTTTCTTTCCTTATCCCGGCTTGTGGGGTGGCTTCTGAGTGATCTCGGTGACATCCGTGCCCATGGGGCACGTTAACCACTTGCACCTGTGCTTCCCCAGCACCTGAAGGTCATAATTAACTAAGAGGAGGGCAATCATCTTAATTAAATTCACCTGTGGTAACAGGTGTGGACAATCATCCTGATTAAATTAACCTGTTTTAAGGCACGTCCTCCTGCTCGACTGTTTGGTTCGGCAAAGCTCCTCAAGCAGCTGCAGCTCTCTGTGTTTCTGGAGTGGGGACACTTCCAGAGGGACGTGCAGGGTGGCCTGGGGACCAGCCATCTCCGTTTGACCGTGGTGAGTCTCCTTGGGGCACATCCTCCTTGCAAAGGTTTTGTTTCCAGGCTCTGCTGGCTGGGCTCATGTCTCCCCACGCTCTGCCTGGTGTATTTGTAAGTGGCAATTAGGAAGTACCAGGCTGACATCGGGAGGGGGGAGCGCTCCCGCGGTGCAGCTTGCAGGCCCGGTGCTCTGCAGCAGATCAAAGTGGCTCACAAGAGTCCTTCTCATCTTCAAATGGGGAATTTCACACTTGAAACACAGCTTATCCTCTCCATTTACTGAGTTTTCTCTGTAACCGAGCCCTGAATAATTTAAATAACATAACATCAGCATTAGGCTTCCAAAGCTGCTGCTGTGTGTGCGAGGGCTGCTACTGCCAAAGGCAATCACACACAATTGCTCCAGGAACTTCGCTGTTACGTCTGCTTGCTTATTTAGGTTTAAACCTCGTGTTTGCTCTGTTTTTATCTTGGTGTTCTTTGGGGCTTTTTTTGAGCCGTGCTGCAGGGGTATTTGAAATGGATGTGTTAGGCAGGGGGACAAAGAGGGGGCACCCAGAGCCACACGGGCCATGCCCACAGCACTGCTTGTGGGCTCTGGGAGGGTCACAGCGAGGGTGAAAACACGCTGCACAGCACGGGGCCCTGTGTCAGGCACCTCTCCACAGGGAGGGGGGTTGGCTGATGTTCTGACGGGGCGAGGGAGTCCCCAGAGAAAGGGGAATGCTGTCCTGCAGTTGTCCCATTCCACAACATGGAAAAGAGGAGCGCAGGCCATGAGTGAACCCCAAGGGCTCTGCTGCCTCACTGTGACCCCAGAAAGGGTCAGGAGCGCTCACTGCAGTGGGGTTCCTTCCAAAAACAGGTCTTGGGGAGCAGCCTGGGCAAGCCCACCTGGCTGGGGTTGCCTTCTTGGTGGCCCCCCCCGCCTTGGAAGTTTGAGTTGTCAGGGAATTCTTCACTGGCAGGAGGGAATAACAGCAGTCTGAGTGAGCAGAGGATGCCTGGCAGCCAGGGTGGCACCAGAAGTGTTGCTGGAAACTGTGAGGGTGGACAGGAGGGTCAAAGCTGAGGGGGATGGGCTTGCTGGTGACCCTCTGGGCACAGAAGATTTTCTCACAGTGGGTATCTCTGACCCAGGCATGCTGATGCCTCCTTTCTGCTCCTGGGCTGTTGCTGTGCCTGGTCACCCCCAGGATGGTAACTATGAATGTTTTTGCTTTCACCTTTAACCCTCAGGGGCAGAAGTGTTTTCTGCTGCCCCAGAGGAAGAACAGGGATTTTGCTGCCGTGATCCTGTACCAGCTGCAGCCTTTACACCGAGATGCCCAAGAGGAAATCCTCCTGGAGCAAGGTGGCCGTGCCTCCCTCAGCTGTGCTGACACAGGAAGCCTGGCACAAACAGCACTCCAGAGGTGAGGAAGTCCTGCAGGTCCTCATCCTCCTCGTGGATCCGGATTGGGAATCAGCATGTGTGTGTAATTCAAGAGGAGGGGAGTAAGTGGAAGTCATGGCTTTTGCCAGGCAAACCACTACAGCTGAGAGAAGTAAACAAGGATTCGGTGCCCTGACCTTCCTGCAGGTATGTGCATCTATATATAGGGCTGTCTATGTATACATGTCTATATATAACGCGTGTGCATATAGCTCCGTGGATACAGATCTGTGCTGAGAAATGGTCTGAAATGGCAGCAATGCTGTGAGATCATCTGCTCGCACCAGCCTGTGCCAGGTGTCACCCAGGCTGCCTACGGCTCCTCAAGTGCGTGTCCCTCTCGGTGCCCCCGACCTTCAGCTTCCTCGGGAGGCGAAGGTCACCCTCCGGCGTGCCACCGGCTCTGCCTCCTTCCTGCCGAACCCGATCCCTGGCCGCGTGGCCTGGATGAGCCCGCCAGCCGGGATCACCCCTGGAAAGGCCGGGGGGCAGTTCCTAGGTGGGTTTTAGGGGGCAGCCCCGGCTGCCAGGAGTGCTGCGGGCACCGAGGGGCGGAGTGGGGGCTGCGGGCAGGGCAGGGCACCTTTGGCCCGCCCTGGCTTTGCTAGAGGTGAGGTTTCCCCAGGGGCTTTGAGGACCTGGAGCTGCCCCAGGAGCTGAGGAAGGCATAATCCATGCGGAGTTGTGCCAGAGGGATGGATGGGCTGTTGCTGCGGGGTCTCCTGTGTGGCTGTGCTGTGCAGTCGTTGTCTTAGTGCATGGGGAGGAGCACGGCCGCTGGTGCTGGGGGCACCTGGGACGTGTGTGGTCACCCTGACGGTGGCGGGAGGCTGGGGGCCGTGTACCCCTTGCCCGGGAACCGAGGGGGATGTTGTGGACCGACGAGGGCCACCCCCGCTTCCCGCAGGCCGTGATGCCGTTGGGGGGTGGTGATGGGACCCCCGTTATCCCCAGGGGCCGAGCGGGCCCCGTGGGTGAGGGAGAGCGGATCTGCGGCTCGGGGGCTGCCCCGAGCCCCCTGCCCGAGGCTGGGCTGGGCGCGCAGCTGCCGTGTCACCCCCCGAACCCCAGGCGGGGGGCTGCAACCCGAGCCTGTCCCCAGGGTCCCGCAGCCCCGTGGCCTCGTCCCGGCGAGGAGGACAAGTTAATTCCCAGATAGATGCGCCCCGAGCCCCGCATCTGCCGCGGGGATGGGGGGGGTGGTGGGGGGCGTGGGGCCGGGCACAGGTGCGGGGCCGCCGCCCGGTTATAAATAGCGGGGAGGGGCGGCCCGGCTCCCCCCGTGCTCGGTCCCCCCCTCCAGGGCTCGGAGCGGAGCGGGATGCGGCGCCCTCCCTCCCTCCTCCCGCCCGCCGGCAGCATGAGCCCGTCCTTCCTCCTCCTCCTCCTCCTCCTCGCCCTGCCCGCCCGCGCCCGGCGAGAGCAGGTGCCCGGCGGGGCGCAGCGGGGCCGCAACGCCCCCGCGTCTTCCTCCTCCTCCTCTTCCTCCTCCCCGGCGGCGGCGGCGGGGCCGAGCCGCTTCCCGCGGAGCCGCCCGGATCGGCGGCGGGGCCGGCTGTACTGCCGGGTGGGCATCGGCTTCCACCTCCAGCTGCACCCCGACGGCCGCGTGGACGGCGCCCACGACGCGAGTCCGCTCAGTGAGTGGGGAGCGGGAGGTCTGGGGGGGCTGCCGGCGCCGAGCATCCCTGTCCTTGCTGTCTTCCCACGGCCGCGGGGCTGACAGAGCCCCTGGCTGCTGTCGCCCTCGCCCGCGGCGGGCTGCAGCCCTGGCGGGCCGGGAAGGGGTGCCGGGGGGCTGTGCCCTGCGGGCTCCGGGAGAGCTGCCGGCCTGCCGCCGGGAAGTGCCGCCCGGCCCGGGGAAGTGAGCCCCTGGGGATGTGCGAGAGCCTGAGGTGTGTGCCCTGCCACCGCAGCCCCTCGCCGGGCACCTGGGGCAGGAGATGCTGCCCCTTTCTGGTCCTTTCCCCGTGGGACTTTTCCATCCCTCTCGCTGCATTCTCATTCTCCCAGCACAGCGGTAGGATATACTGGGTTTAAAAATAGGACTGAGGCTGACGTTCCCCTGAGAGAAAGCTGTGCTAACTCATGGCTTATCCTCCGGTCGGAGATGCCATGATACCCTGCTGGAGGGAATGAAATGGCAGGTGGGGATGAAAAATCCCCTCAGGAGCCCGAGGGCTCGGGCCCGAGGTGCCTCTGGCGGCTCAGCTGTCGGGAGCGCTCACGCCGCCACATCTGCCCAGGACCGAGGGATTTGGGGCCCAGGCCGTGCCGTGGCCCCAGGCAGGAGAGCAGCCCCTGGGCAGGAATGCCAGGAGCCCTGGAGCTCGATGGGCACAGCAGGCACGTGGCCTGGAGGGGTTCAGAGGATGCACAGGAAAAGGGGCCCCCACCCCACGGCTGCTTTGGGAGAGAGGGGGCTTGGCAGGGCCGGCAGAAGTTTGGTGCTACAGCTGTCCTGCAGAGACCTGAATTATGTGCAGCTCCTTCCTCCCTAACCCGAGCTATCCCCCCCGGAAAGGCCACAGCGCCACCAGCTCCGCACGTGGGAGCAGAGCCAGCCCTGGCTGGGCACAGCGGGGCTGTGCCGGGCTGTGGCACTCAGGAGGCCCTAAGGAGAAAGAAGTTGGCTTTTGGCAGGGAAACCCTCTGGGGTTTTGGCCTCTGGGAAATAGGGCTTGACCCCGGGCAACCCCAAGGAACAGGAGGAGTGTGTCTGCCACGGCAGCAGGGCCACCCCGCAAAGGGCAGGAGGCTTTGGGGTGCCCCTGGGGACAGAGAGGTGTTTGACAAGGGACCTGCCGAGGGGCTGCAGAGCCTCCTGGCCTGTGGCACGAGGGGTGTGGCAGCCCCTAACCTCCCCAAGGTGCCCCCAGGCCCTTGGTGCTGGGCCGTGGGTGCCTCAGGGAGATGCGCTCCCTCCTTAAAATAAACGGTGGGAAGTGGTGATCCGATACCCAGCCTTGGGGGACTTAACGTGGCTCGGTGGTGGCTCCCGGCACGTTAATCCCACGGCCCTCTGGGGGCCGGCCGGGATGCTCTGCCGGCTCCTCCCGCTGGGACTGGGGCCACAGGGCCCCTGGGGCTGCGGCTGGGCAGCAGTGCCGGCTCCCCGGGCTGCAAGGGGGTGCTCTGGGGATGTGGTGCTGCTCCCCAGCTGGCAGGGCTTGGGGGATGCCCGGCCCTCTGCCCGGGGAGGAGACGCGTGGGTGCTGCTGCTGAGGGATGCTCGGAGGCTGCAGCTCTTCTGCCAGATGAGTTGCAGGTCCTGCGTGCCCCATCAGGGGCCAGAACCCCTATCAGGCTCAGGAAAGTCGCGTTATTTCCATCGTGCTGGGCTGCACAGTGCCCCAGGCTGGGCTGTGAGGGAGCGTCAGGGGTGCTCCAGTCCCAGCTGGCTTGTGGGACGCTTGGGGGGCAGCTCCCATCCCAGCAGGCTGGTGTGGGTCATTTCCCCAGGGGTTAACTTGCTCCACCACAGCCCAGCCAGGAATTGTGCCCCAAAATGGGACTTTAAAAAAAAAAACCCGCACAAGTCCCAGCCACCAGCCCGTATCCATCCCAGAGTGGATGGAGGCCGCTCTGCGAGGCAGAGGGATGGAGCAGGAGCTGGGTGGAGCCAGGCAGCTGAGGAGCAGGGACGTGGGAGAGGAAATGCAAACCTGTCAGACTAAGCTGTATTTATTTTTTTCTCTGTCACGCCGATGTGAAAAGAACTGTGATTTATTCTGGGATTTCTGTCATCCTAGGTATTTTGGAAATATTTGCTGTGTCTCAGGGGATTGTAGGAATACGAGGAGTTTTCAGCAACAAATTTTTAGCGATGTCAAAAAAAGGAAAACTCCATGCAAGTGTAAGTAAACCCCCCACCCTTACCAGTGCGTGTGCTGTATGACAGGCTTGGTGGCACCTCCGCAGGGCCTGGCAGGCACGGAGGGGACAGGCGGAGCCGCAGCACCCCGAGCCCACCTTCCTGCCCGGAGCCTTGGAGCGCCTGCAGCGGCGGCAGAGCCTGCTCTCCGAGCACGGCAGGGTTATTTTTAGCCGCCGCTGCTGCCGCAGATCGCGCAGAAGGCTTTGGCCAAATGTCTCCCGGCGCCGGCAGCCCCGCGGCCGGGCTGGCTCTGCCCCCGGGACAGGGAGCCCCGGCAGGTGAGGTCCGGGCTGCGCAGGTGGCGAGATCCCGGGAGCTTTTCTCTGCGGGGCGCTGTCCTGGAGGCTGAGGTTGTTGTGCTTTTCCCAGCTCTCTGTGTCGAATGAATCCGTGAGCTGGTTTCGCTGCTTGTTTCAGCCCCAGCATGCTGCTTCCCTGTTTCTGTCAGCTCCAGAGGCCGTTTGAGCCAGCGCAGTGATCACACCTCTGAAAGGTGTGTGGGATGTGCCACCCCACCAAGGGCATTTGTAAGGCAGCAGCTTGTCCCTGAGGGTGCTTCCCGGAGGGCCCGGCCAGGGATGAGAGCTGGGCAAAGGGAAAAGGCGGGTACCCACCCCGCAGCTCCCAGACAAACCTCCCGGTGCCAGGGCAGATGTCACGGATGTGCTTGCAGATCTCTTCCAGGGGGATTTATGAACTCACCTCTCTCTCCTTTAAGTCTTTTTGGTGTCTTGCTCCTGCAGCCTAGTGATTAAGGATGAGCCAGTGCTTGCTTCTTTTAAGGAATCAAGTAGGAGGGTGAATGGGATCTAGGGGAAAAGGGGAATGGTTCCGTGGAGGAAAAAACATGAGGTGAGAGCGGAGGGGCAGAGCAGGAGCAGAGGGCAAGGATGGAGAGGAGAGGGAAGCAGGCAGAGCGCGATGGCCGGACCCTCCAGAGCCTTCCCCTCTGGCGTACAATGGGCCTCTTATCTGAGCTGAAGCCTTGATTTATGCCCTGGCACAGGCAGAAATTAAATCAAGCCTCGTTGGTGCACGGTTAATTGTTGAGACACAAAGGGCAGGGCCAGAGAGGAACCTCAGTCAGGAGGGTCAGGGCAGGGGTGAGGACACACGGTGCCCCGCTCGGGTGAAAGCTGCAAATTTGTAGAAACTTGACCCAAATGTCTAAAGATTGCTGGGCTAAACAATGCCAATAATGCAAACCCGGCATCTGTTGTTCTTTGCTGCGCTGGCAGGATGGAGGTTATTTCATGGCCTAATGAGCTCCGAGCAGTACAAAGCACGTCCTGTGCCCGTCACTCAGGGCAGCGCTTTGATACGGGAGTCAGGCCGGGGCTGCGGCTGAACCAGACAAAAGTCATTCCTGCAGGAATCTGGGCTCCTTCAAAACTCACTCTCGGGCCCTGCTCCATCCCAGCTCGGGCTTTTACAGATGCCCTCCTCCTCCTCTTTCTTTTCTTTTCTTTTTTTTTTTATGCCAGCTTAATTAAATTACCGAGTGGTTCATTTTTAGAGGCACCAGCTTCAGAAGATGACAGATATCCCGGCAATTATCAGTTGCGTGCACAGATGGCTTTTTCCTCGTTGGTAAATCCTCGCTCTCCTGTTTGTCCATTTTTAGCACGGAGCGGGTGGGAGGGGTGTTGTGCCTGTCCAGCACGGACTGCGGGGGGACAGATTTGCCCAGGTAATTCTCCTTTCCCAGGAGCTGCCACAAAGCAGCATTCCTCGCTGGGGCAAACCTCTGCTCAACTGGGTTTTGAAATTTAATTGACTCCAGGACTGCTCTGAAGCTCTGCAGAGCAAGTCTGATGCCAGCCACATGCTGTGGCTGCCCCTCCCCGTCCTATTCCCTATAGGAAATTTTTTTCCCATTTTTTCCCAGGGAAATAATGGGTTTTTCCAGGCTGGAGCGCTGATGCCGGCCACATGCTGTGGCTGCCCCCCCCCCGTCCTATTCCCTATATGAAATTTTTTCCCATTTTTTCCCAGGGAAAGAATGGGTTTTTCCCATTTCCAGGCTGGAGCAGTGCAGTGATGAGCTGAGAGGCTGGGACGTGGGCAAGTCTGACAGGATGATGGTGAGGCAGCTGTTGATGCACTTCCCAGGGCAGGGCAGGCGCTTCCCAGGCTCGTGGGACATCCTGCCTGAGCACTGGGGCTTCAGGGAGCACAGAGGGCCAGCCAAGCCTTGCTGGGGAAGGTGAAGGCCTGTGCACGGGGCAGACACAGGGAGGGCGTATGGAAGGTTGGGAGAGCAGAAATGAGCCACAGAGGTGATGTCCCTCGGGATCAGCAAGCTAAAGAATGCCTAGTTCCAAGTGCTGTGAGGCAGAATGTGTGTGGCAGGTTGTGGGCTCTGTCACTTGTGCTGTAAAGCTCAACCTCTTGGGTTAAATCTGGGCTTTTGAACACTTTCCTTGTGGTCACAAAGCCCTGCTGGGGGTTGGCTGTGTTCTGGGTGGCTGGTTTTGGAGCTGGAGAGCTCAGCATCTTCTCACGTCTGTGGTGTGGAGGTGTTGCTGTGAAATGGAGCTAGGGGAGCTTTTGGGGCACCAGGTTCCGTGCCTGCCATCAGGTTAAAGTGTGGCGGGATCTTGGGGAGGGGCTGCCAGCAGATACAGACGGGGATCCCGGGGCTGTGGGCACGCAGGTGCCGTGCTGGGCTCTGCTCTTTGGCTTTGGAATGCTTTTTTTCCCAGCGAAGCCCAAACCTGGCTGGCAGGCAGCTCCTGAACTGTCTGCACCGGGGGTTTTCCAAGCACTCAGGTGCCTGGCACCCTCGGTGTTGGTGCCCCGTGTTTCCAGCCGCTCCTTAGGGCCGGCTTTGGGGCACAGCTGCCCCCCGGCCCTCTCCAGCGGTGTCCCCTGTGTGTCCCCCCTCCCGCAGGCTCGCTTCACGGTGGACTGCCACTTCCGAGAGCGCTTCCAGGAGAACAGCTACAACACCTACGCCTCGGCCGTGCACCGCAGCCCGCGCTCGGGCCGCCCGTGGTACGTGGCGCTCAACAAGCGCGGCAAGGCCAAGCGCGGCTGCAGCCCCCGCGCCCGGCCCCAGCACGTCTCCACGCACTTCTTGCCCCGCTTCTGGCAGCCGCAGCCCCCCGAGCTCGCCTTCACCGTCGCCCTCCCCGAGAAGAAGCCCCCGCCGCCCAAGGCCAAGGTGGCTCCGTCCCCGCCTCGCAGGAGCCCCGGCAAGTACCGGCTGAAGTTCCGCTTTGGCTAGCGCGGGATGGGGCAGCTGAGCCCACGGGGACCGCGTCTCCCTCGGCACGTGGACACCGGGAGCTCCCGGGCGGCTGGGCCGGCCTCGAGGTCTGCTCCTCACCAGACAGGTCCCGGAGGGAGCGGCTCGGGCTTGCCCAAGAGAATTGCCGCGGTGAGCTGGGAGCGCTGGACGGACCTCGGGTTAGCGTTCTGTTGCTGGGAGAAGCAGGAAGGTACCTCTCCAGCCAGCTTATTTTCCTACCTTATTTTCACTAGTGACTCCTTTGACAATCATCTTCACGCGAGAGAGATGTTCAGAGCCAAGCGGTTTTGTTTGTTTTTCTTGCATCTCCTTCTTGCTGCACTTTTTCCTCCGACCATACCTCAGGCACCGTGCATCCAGGTCTGTCCCCTTCCCTTCTCCTGGAAGCCAGCTCTTCCCTTCCACAGATTAAACCCGGAGACCGAGCCCTGCAAACTCTGTCGCCTTACCCGTGCTGCGGGGCGGTCCTTAACCCTTTGTTGGCAATAAGAGACGTGCGGGTCTATTTTGTGGGGGTCGCAGGCCGGGGCAGGGTGGCTGTTTGCAGCCCGCTCCCGGCACTCTCTCCCGTTCTTCCCTGGACAGCTGGAGGAGCGAGTCTCCTCCTGTCCATCCGAGTACGGATTCGATGCCTGCTTTAAAATACCTCTGCCCCGGTGCTGGGGCATTCCCGCTCCCTGGAGGAGTCCCCCCGCAGGTATCCCCACAGGACAGAGATGCCTGTGGCCCCCAGGTGCCCACCGGTTTTGTCCAATGGTTTTTGCTGCTGATTTATTTTACCGCTCTCAATACATTTGCAGAGGCAGAGAGCAAGGTTTTTGTTCCTCAGCGAGCGTGGCGATGTGGCAATAAACGCTGTTACAGCTGCTTGTCCCCTGGGGAGCGTTCCTCCCACCTTGGCGGCCCAGATGTGGAATTGTTTCTCGGTCGTGGTGTGATGTGGGGGGTAGCTGTGCACATGGAGCTGGCAGTGGGCGTTGAGCAGTGCTGCTGTACGCACAGGCACTGGTAGCATTGAACCTCACCGGTGAAGCCTTAACAGGAGCTCAGGTTGGCAGAGCCCCTCAGGACCTGGGCCCTGCCAGCGTCCAGCAGCAATAATTAGCCTCCTCTCCGCATCTGATTGTGGTACAAATGGCTTGGGATCATGGGCTTCCTACACTGGGATCGTGGTTCTTTGCCTTTGCCATCCTCTGGCAGCCCCTGGCCGGACACCATGCGAGGATGGATGGGGACGCTGGAATAAAACTGTTGTGTTTCATTTTATAACCTGGCCGTGTCATCTCTTGCCTTCTCTGTGCCTTCTTCCCTTCCCCTGAAGGAAAAAGCGAGCGCTGCATGGCTGCTCCGTGTATTTCTGTCGGGGTGGGGCTGGCCAGGCGGTGTTGGGCTGGAGCAGAGCTGGAGGGATGGGTGAGCTCCCTTTGCTGTGCCCCTCCGGGGCAGCTGGGTCACGGCAGGGGCAGGCGAGCAGGGGTGTCCTGCGCTCCCCATCACTTCCAGCTGGGCTGTCTGACTGTGCCGGGGCAGAATCCAAGTGCTTGGTGCTCAGTGCATCTCCGTGAGCTGATGGAATCCGAGCCTTTGCGGGTGCTGCCCCAGCCCAGGCAGGTAAGGGAGGAGTGAATGTGCTGGTCTTGCTGGCCCTGCATCCCTCAGAGGAAACAAGGTATTGGTTTCATTTTTTTTTTTTTTAACAGAAAAGTCTTGTGGGGGGGAAAAGCCCAAAAGCTGGCGTTTTGCTGTTGTGGTAATAATTGAAACTTAGTCATGCTATGGAAGCAAAGAAGTCTGTGCCAGGGGGAGAGCAGGCTCGGGGAATCCAGCAGACACTCCCTGTTCTTGCTGGACACTCTTCTTTAAGGGAATTCACTGCGCTTGCTCAGCAGCAGGGGACTGAAGGCCTTGAATGTGGTAATATTTCTGTTCAATTTGAACTTGAAACTATTTTTTTTGGGAGTGTTTTTTCTGTTTCTCTCTCACTTTTCACCTACCTCAGAGGGACCGCTGCAGTGCTGGGGAGAACAATCCAGAAACCCAAGAAGGTCAAGAGGATTCCCAAGTTCCTTTCCAGACAATTGCCGCCTTCAGAGGAGGTGCAAATCCATGTGGAGCTGGGAAGGGGGACGTGAGGAGTGCAGTGAGCTGGCACTGTCCCCCGGCTCCCTGGTTTGGAAACAGTCATCGACCTTCTGAGAGGAAAAAAGCATTCCCATCCTTTTTCACCCTGCAGTCACCCCTGCCAGGGGTGTATGTCTTGTTCCAGATGCCCCAGGAGGATTTGTGGGTGTCCTCACACAAACGGAGGCTTTGGCTTGAAAGGAGCATCCTCTAGCAGGAGAGCGAGAGGAAGAGGATTTCCTATGGAGCTGGCGAGTTTGGGCAGGTGAGAAAAGGACAATTAACAAATGTAAGAGCTGAAGGGCGCCTCGGGGGTCTCCGGGAGGGCCGGGGCAGGGCTGTGACCAGGGCAGGGTGTGCGCAGCCCCCAAACCCATCTCCAAGAGGAACCCCGGCGGGAGGAGCGGGGTATCCTCCGCTCCTGGGGCGGCTCCCCAAGGTAAGGGCTTCACCTGCGCCCTCCTTCCCAAGCTGTGGCCCCCAGGTGTGTGCTTGCCAAGGCGTCGGGCTCCGGGGAACGAAGGCCAGGCGTCTGTGTGGCTGTGGGCGCTGTCACAAGGTGCGCGGTGCTCTCCCCGGGATGTCTTGCCTTGTTGCGGTGCGTCCCCGCTCCTCCGTGCGCCGCGTGTGACTCCACTCCCCTTGGAAAAGCCTTGGAGCTCTGTGGCGATGCACTCCCCACAAGTCTCTGCCAAGGGCAGCTCAGGCAGAGCTTATGCAATTTTGGGATTTTAAATTTTTTCTCTTTTTTTTTTTTTGAGCTCTGCCTTCTCACACTTTCCGCAGCTGTGAAAACGGAGTCTGCCTCGGGAATTCTGGGCTTTGCAGCCACGTATTATCGTACCCTGTGCCTGGTTCCCTCTGATTTTTTTGTTCTTGCCCTTTCTCCACTCTGATTCCCTGGCGTGTACGTCTTCAAACACTTACTTGTGTGCCTGCCTGGCCTCTTGAGGAAAATACATTAACTGCTGCCATAAATAGTAGTTTGGGGGGGACCTTGCTACGAGGAGCTAAAAAACATTTTTATAGCACTCGGGTTGTCAGCATAGCTGCTGAACGGTAGAGCCACTGAGTAGCTTCGTTGTCCTGTGTAATTTTCCCCTTTTTCTGCTGCTGTGGGATGATTATGGCATAATTTAATAGCATGTGTCAAACGTCTTTGGTAGCATTTGTGGGCCAGGAACACGTGTGCTGCGTAGTTCAGCTATTGCCATGCCTCCTCTGCTATCCTGTTTCAAGCTCCTTATTCAGGCAAAAACTGATTTTTTAAAAATGCATTTTAAATTTTTCTTTTTTTTTTATTATGCAGGCTTGACTCTTCACAGAATCATAGAATCCCAGAATGGTTTTCCTTGAGAAGGACGTTAAAATTCATCTCATTCCATGCCCCTGCCATGAGCAGGGACAACTTGCACTGGACTGGGTTGCTCCAAGTGCTGTCTAATGTCACCCTGAACGTCCCCAAGGAAAACAATGGGAGTGTTTCAGTCCACAGCTGGGACACAGGACCACGGGTTGCTCACCCAGGAGAGGGCTGCTGGGGTCCAAACAGAGAGGAGCCAGCTGGTAAGTGACATCCTGTGTCCTCTTTGGTGGACAAACTTGTGTTTGATGGTTTTGGGAGCACCTGAGAGTGAACAGCCTCGGTTACAAGGAGGCTCCCACAGCCAGACCTCGTTCTCCTGAGGAATTGTGTTCACCTTTGGCCTTTGAACGAGGAGGGGTGCGAGGCTGACTGGCCAGGGCGGTGTCTGAGAAGGGCAGGGTGTTCTGGGTTCCAGCAGCACTCGCAGGGCTCCAGCTTTGGGGTGTAATGCAGAACCCAGCAATATTCCTGCTGGGCAAACGTGGAGGGAGAGGAACGGCAAGCGGCAAAGCTGGGCTGTGCTCCTGAAATCCCAGATGGAACCGACCCAAACTGCACCTGGGCTTGAGTTCCTTCAGCCAGGGGAGGGAAGGAACGCTGGTGCCAGCCATCCTGGGGGCACTGGGCAGGTCTTACTATTTCTCTGCCATCACTGGTGTTGTGTGACCCTCCCTTGGTCAGAGAGGGCAGAAAATGGGGCAGGAGGGGGGAGCTCATCTTGTTTCTGCCAACTCCAGGCTTGGGGCAGCTGCAGAGCACTTCGGGTTCAAATAATCCTGCCCAAATACAGTCAGCTTGGACCTCTCCTGGGCGCTTTTGGATCCCTCTGTGCCACCCTTCCTCTGATCCTTTAGCTGCGAGGTGTGGGCTCAGAAACACCTGCCCCTCCTGGATGCGCTTTGGCACATTTAAATTCAGATTCCTAGGAAAGCAATCAGCTCTAATGAAAAAGTGTTCTGCTTAGAAAGCACACAGGAAGCAGGTGTTGTGGCACACTTGCTAACAGTACGTCTTGCACTTTGTTTCTTCTTTTTTTTTTTTTTTAACCCTGTTTTTAGGAGGACCCCTAAACTGGAAAATTAAAAGTGAGGGAGAAAATGGTGCTTTTCATTTCATTTTAAGTTGTGCACTGGGTGTTATGTCAAGTGATTCCACCAAAATATAATCTGAATTATTGACCTTCAGGCCTCTGCAAGGCTGAAGGAAGGAGGGAGCCTCCCACAGCTCCAGCTGAGGATGATACTGGCTGCTTGAAACCCTTGGTCCAGAACTGGGAGAGCTGCAAGAACAGCTTTTCTCCTTTCTGTCCATCACTGGGCAGAATATTAAGGTGATGCTGCACTAATTGCTTTATTTTGGTTTTTTCCCCTGGCTTTTTAATGTGTTTCCAAGCTGTGCACTGAGGGGCAGGTTGCTGGATGGCACAGTTTATCCTGGCACAGAAATGGGCATTGTGTGTGTGTGTGTGCTTCCAGGCTAATCCAGGAGTGACGTGGAAATCCTGAGAGCATTCCCAGCCTTGGCTGCCCAGGCTTCTGAACAAGCCTGGCAGGTAGGCAGGTGTTTGTTTCATGGCTAAGAGGTATCACAGGTGTCATTGTATCACAGATATCTGCCCATAGGTTTTGGTATCAAATTGTGAGGGTTTATACCTGGGGACCCCTCGGGTCACTGGGCCTGAAAATCATCCCTCAAGCAGAGAAACCAAGCAATTTTTCATAATTCCAGGTGCTATAATTAGTAATTATATTACTAATAAAATGAAAAGTATCTTTTAAAGAGGCTTAGGTGTTTGGTTACCTTTGTGCTGTAGACAGGGGATTTGTTAGGCTGGCGGGAATGTTTTCTCACCTGGAGGTGTGTTACAATAATCAACACAAGACTTAATTTTCATTAATTTCATAAATTTAATTAATTAACTTAATTTTCATTGATTTAACCTAATTTTCATCACTTTTTACCTGTTTTTTTTTTCTTCATAGTTTGGGGAAAATATTTGGCTTAAATGAATCAAATGTGTTTAAGTGCTTGCTTTCTACAGGGGTGCTCTGTCATCCTCTTATGGATCCTCAGGCAAATGAAACTGGAATCTGGGAAATGGGTTTGCCTGTGGATTCCTGCAGTTTGTGGTCTGCTGGGTGAGGGTTCTTTGGGCAAAACAGCTATGGAGAAAGTGTGAACTCCAGCTAAGATCAGCTAAATACGAAGGAAAGAAAAATGGTTTCAAAAGAATTGGGGTGTTTTTTTTTCTTTTTGGCTGGCTGTGCCTGAGGCAGGGATGCTCCAATGACCGTGCCTGCTTCCAGCTCTCTCCACCAAAGGAACACACACACTCAAAGCACCGGATTTGGGGCGTTGTGCATGCAGGGAAAGCCCAAGCAGCTCAGGGCTGCAGTTTTGTGCAGAGCAGCTGTTGTGAGCTACAGGCAGATGACCACTAGGCATACCCAGAGGTTCCTATTCATAGCTCCACCCCTTCCCAAATTGGGGTTTTTCTGCCCCAAAGCAGGCTGCCAGCCTGCTAGAGGGTTTTTTTCCCCCTGTCCAAATTGCCATCCCACTGTGGAAAGTAGTTACAAAAGATGCTTCTGAGAAACCGATGCTCAAGTGTCTTTCATCATTGCTGCCTGAGTACCAGGGCTGGGAACAAATGCATTTGCTTGGACTTGACAGCTGGGGTTTGTGTTCTTTTCCTCTGCTAGTTTGTTCCTGCAGCCTCTTCCTTTTTCACCTGCTGTTCCCTGCAGTTTTGCTTTTTTTGCCTCCCAGAAACCTGGTGCTTATTTCCACTGTGCTTTTCTAGCTCCTGCCTCGGGGCTTGCTCTTCTGCAGCACTCGTGGGTCCCCCAGCCCTCTCCTTGTCCTTTCTTTTCCTTGGCTGCTGTGTTTTGGCCCTGGTGACAGGTTGTTTGCCTCGTGCCCAGGGATGGAAGCACCTGCCCACTCCCAGGGCTCCTTTCTCAGCCCTCTTTCAGTGGCACGGGGCTGGGGAATTGCTCTCCAGAGTGCTTGTTCTGGTCTCAGAACTCTTATTTTGGGTTTTGGAAGACCCAGGCCAGCAAAGGAGGACAGTGGCAGGAGGCATGGAGCTCAGGGTCTGGGTTATTAAAATCCCTCCTGATTTTATTTTTTTATTTAATTTTTTAAACTTTATTTTTTTACTTTATTTCTTTATTTCATTTTTTACTTTATTTTCTGTTCAGGCCTTTCAGGCATGCCCAAATATCCCTAAATTGAAAGGCAGCGTGTAGCTTTCCCCTGAACTTTTCCACGCTCTCTGATGCTACATCATTTCTGTCTGTGCAGTGACACAACGCTGGATCCCTGCCTAAGAAAGAAGCAGGGCTGAAATTTCATTTTTTAATTGTTTTATTTTTTCATCCTGCCACTGAGAGGAGGGGGAAGGCAGCAGGGCTGGCACTGGGTCACATCCAGGGAGCACGGGCACCACATTGGAGTACTTGACATTTCCTTAAAACTTGTTAGGCTGTGGGGCTTTTTTTTTGTTTTTCTAGAGAAAATCAGAGCAGTAGGTTTAGCCCACAGAAGATTAAAGCGGTTTTACCAGAAGCTGGACAGAGTTGTCTAGTTTTTCCTCCTTCAAGCTTGAGTTTTTCCTTCCCTTCTCAATGTCTGCTGCGTTGGGTGTGCCAGGGAGGGCTGGGTTCCTCACAAAGGGTTTCAGGAGTTGGTGTTGTTGGACACAACTGCTTTGGTGATGGGTCACAGAGAGGGAGAAGAGACATCACTTTTTTTGTTATCTTGAGTTTTTCCATCCAGACACACAGGAGTGGCTCAGTGCTGGCGCAGTTCTCTGACAAACAGCAATTTTTGAGAGGTTTGAGCCTTAAGAGCTGCTCCACTGTGTCTCAGTTGAAAAGGTTTGGTCCTAAAGACCCAGGCAGATGAGGGGGAAAAAGAAACCTCTGTTTTTCATGGAAAACCCTCTGTTTCCTCGTATATTCTGCTGCATTCCTCGTATATTCTGCTGTCCCTTTTAGTTCTGTTGTATCATTGTGCACGATGTGCTGTCCGCTATTTTTCTAACCGAATGTATTCGAAATTTAGATTAAGGATGAGGAGTTTGGTCCGTTCGCTGCAGGATCTTGTAGCGAGGCCTGAAGGCCTGGGCTGGTGGCCGCTCTCAGCAGGAGTTTTTTATTCCCATGGTGTCAGATCCGAGTGCTGCCCTCATCCAGGGTGGGAAACCTCCGGCACCGAGCTGCGGGTCAGAACCGGGACGGGCCGTGTGTGAGGCTGACCCCGGTCAGTGTTTGGCCGTAGCTGAGGGTTTGTGCCCCGCTCTGAGCTGGGACAGCCCAGGGTGACACACGCTGCCTTTGGTGCATCCCGGGGTTTTACGAGCCTCCCCCGGGATGTGGCTGTGGTGGAACACCAGCTCCAGGGGTGCCTTTGTGCCGTGCTGGGAGCGTTCGCTGGGAATGGGCCTCATCCCTGGAGTGTCCTTCTGTCCCTGGGCTGCAGACAGAGCTTGGGGCTGGTCAGGCTCAGAGCTGGTGGCAGAAGTCCCTGAGGGAGAAGGGCAGGGAGGATGCCACAGTGGGGCTGGCAGAAGTGAATGCCCCTTCCCAAATCAGCCCAACAGATCCCAGGGGCTCTTACAGAAATACTTTATTCTTTACTTTCCTTTGTGGTAATTTAATCTCGAAATTGTTACGAGGATTTGGAGAAGAGCACACGGCAGAGACAGCGCGCAGGAGGGCTGTGTTTGGGGAACGGGGTGCTGAGAGCTGCGGACTCCCGTGCTCCTGTAGCTGCCGTAGGGAGGAGCCCGCTGTGCCAAGCCCTGTTTCAGCGCATCCCAGCCGCTCCCGAGCCCATCCTGCCCTGGATGTGTCCCGGCTCCCGCTGCGTTCCCGCTCCGGCCGGGCCGGGCCGGGCGCTCGCCGCGCCTCACCGCTGCCGCCTGGTGGCCGCGCCGCGCCACTGCACCCGGGGCGGCGCATGCGCACTGCCACGAGGGGAGCGCTGGGGACACCTGCCGGCCGAAACGCGGTACTGCAGCGCCAGGGCGCGCATGCGCATTGACATCAGACACGCCCACCATGTCACATGTTCAGTGAGGGCAAACTGGAGCATGCGCAGTGAGGAGCAGACGCCCCGCACCACGTGGTGTCTAAGGGCGGAACAGCCCCACCCATGAAGCGCATGCGCGGTGGCGTTCCCGCGCGCAGTGCTGCCGCCCTGTGGGGAGCGGCGGCACTGCGGGCGCTGAGGGACGCGGGGCCCCGAGCCGCCGTGCCCGGCAGCGCCGCACGCCCGGGGAACAGCGGCGGAGCGCAGCGCCTGTGGAGCCCGCAGCCGCGCTGAGGTGAGCGGGGACCGGGAAGAGCCGTGGGGAGCAGGCCGCGGGGCTGAGGGGAGCGGGGGTGGCGCTGTGAGGGCGCGGCGGGGGCTGCGGGCGGAGCCGCGGTGTTTGGTTTATTAATGTGAAGGGGGAAGCAGGGAGTGAGGTGGTGAAATCATTGCGGGTGATCGGGCAGGCGAACCAGGGCTCGGCGGGGGGAGTCGCGTTCCTGAGCTCCTCGAGTTCCTCTTCCCTCAGGAGCTGTCGTGAGGAGGTTCCCGTTTGGAGCTGGGCTCCAGAGAGAAGGAACCTGAGATTGCCGCTCCTGGTAAAACTGTAAGTGTGTGAAGCTTGCCAGTGACTCGCGTGGATGTGTTAACTACTGAAAATGGTGATTTTTATTTTTTCTGTGCGCGAACCACTTGGCTTTCCCCGCAGGGTTCCCTGAATTGGGATCCAGAGCATCCTGAGGCTCCTGGTGCTTGTGGCTGCCATGTTTGGCAGGTAGAAAACGTCGCTGTCTGACCTGGGTTTGGATCTGCCTTCCCAGAGGTACTCAGGGTGGGAAAAGGCCAGCAGGGTGGTGGGAAGGGCTTTGTCCCACGCCTGGATAGCATCACGGAGGGGATGCTTGTGAAATGTCTCTTGTCTTTGCTTTCCCGACTTAGGGTGTTCGCTGAATGGGGCGTGGAGTGAGGAGGTCTCTGTTGGGACAGTGGGAGACAGAGACACTCCTGGCTGGTGTGTCCTGGGAGGGCAGGGAGATCTGACATTGGCAGTTTGGGTGTGGGGCTGTTCAGTCCATCCAGGGCTGCCAGTGTGGCTCGGGACACTGGCACTGGGTGCTTGGCTGCTGCTGGAAATGAGCAGCTGGGCCTTCCCTGGGGCTGTGGATTCGTGTCCTGCCTGGCCTCAGCTCTGTGCTGCAGGTGCACACTGGGCAGGTTCGGGGCCTGGAGTATCCCAGCTTCATCATCCTTTGTCACCGTTTGTGTCCTTGCAGAGGAAAGCAGTCTGTGCTTGGCTGCTGGCTCCCTGCAGAGCCCAGCCCTGATGTTCCTCAGCACTGGTTACTCTGCACGTGCAATGGAAAATGCACCTTTGGAGAAACTGCTGTTGTCTTGCAGGTCTGCACAAGTGCTGGGTCTCCAAGAGTGGTTTGGGGGGTTGACAGAGCAGAGCAGGACTAGACAAATCAGCTGCAGCAGGCTGAGGACCATCCCCTGTGATTTATGAAACACAGTGACCCAAACCTGTGGCAGTGATTCTGAGTAAGGGTTGAACTTTTCCTTCTCAGGATCACTGGGAAGCGTGGGACGAGAACTGAGCCATAACTTCCTGCAGGCCCCCCTAGCCGGGAGAGGAGCAGCAAACTCTGCTGGAAGAATGCCCACGGGATGATGACCTACACTTTTGAAACCAGTATGGGAAGGAAACCACGTTATTTTGAAGGAAAACCTCAGGTGGAACACGTGGGGAAGGATTTATTGATGAGAGATGTCTTGACAGCGAGAAACAGGTTGGTGTTGGGTTTTCTTACATAAGCAGAGCATCTGGAAGCACTCCAGGAAGGCGATGGATAGTGAGGAGCTGAGGACACGCTGGGGATGTCTGCTGCTCCTGCACTCCCAGCTGGTTGGCTCCTGGTAAAATTGCCACTTTCTGCAGAGCTGTATCAATATTCTCCTGCTCCGAGGAGGATTGTCCTGCGTTCTTGGCTTTTCGGGAGCTCTCCTGGGAGCGTCGTGCTCTTGGTGTTGTGTTCAGCCAGAGCAGTGCCTGTGCTCCCTTTCTCCGGGAGGGGCTGGAGCTTGGATTTCTCTCTCTGAGGTGGCCCTGGTGCTAAAGGCAAATCTTCACAGGGCAAAGGCACGGCGGTGCTCCGGGAGGCAGGAGTGGCTGTGACACTGAGCAGGTGCTCCCTGCTTCCTCTCCTTTGGCTCTCCTGCTGCAAATACAAGTGCCATTCCCCTCCATCCCTTCCATAATCCCGGGGTCACTGTTTATCCTGCTGTGGCTGGCTGCTGGGCAGAGGAGCTGCTGCCTCAGGGGTGGTTCCAGACAGCCATGAGCTTCAAGCAGAGGATTCCCTCAAAATCCCCTGCCAGGGGAAGGTGGGGTGTTTCTGAGGCTCCCACCTGACCCGCTGGAAGCTGTTCCTGCCCTGCTGGCAGACACGAGGGCGGTGTTCCCCAGCGTGCCAAAAACTCCTCTGGCAGCGGGGCTGCCCCTCAGCCTCCTGCCCCTGATGTGCTCCCCAAATCTCCCTGTCCAGGGCACAGTGCTCCCGCAGGTTTCATCTCCAGCCCCTTGTCCTGATTCATGCCCTTTCCTGATTCTCGCAGTGAGTGCTTTTCGAGAGCGGTGACTTTGCTCCTGCAAGTCCATGCTCTTTCTTATTTTTGCCCTTTCCCCGCTGTCGCACTGCTCTCTACACCTTCAGGCTTCCAGCCGTGTGCTTTCCTGGCCTCTTTAATGAAAATAAATTAATAAATGTGGGAACTACAGACTTGGGAGGGATGGGGGGGCTTGCCTTGCCCTAAGGACCCAAAAACTCCTTTCTGAGCGTTACTTTGTCAGTGTGATTTATGAGCAGTAGGTCCCAGGGTGAAATCCTATTTCCGGCTGCGACTTTAGGCGCAAAGTGATTTTTAAAAATGATTTTTCCATGTGGTGCGAGTAACCCGATGGAAGCGTACACAGCAGAAAACGCACGGTAGTAAAAGTTATTTTTGGACAAACAGCTGTGTTGTAGGTTTGTGGAAGAGCTGAGTCTCGAGGAGCCGCTTAAGGTTTGTACAAGCAGGACAGGGTGAGACACGGGGCTCCAGTAGGCTGAGGGCTCTCTCCCTATACTCCTAAACCCAAGAACCCAGCCCTGAGCACTGTTGTAAAAAACCCGTGTAAAACCGTTCTGAGTTGTACTTTTTTTTTTCCCCCGAGGTCGCTGGGAAGCATGGGACAAGACCTGAAGGATGACTTCTTGCAAGCCCCAGCAGGGAGAGGAGCAGCAGGTTGTGCCGGAAGAGTTTCTGTGAGTACCCGTGAGATGATAAATGTAACAGCTTCACAATTAATCTGATTGCCTAGTTGTGTTATTTTGAAGAAAAATTGCAGGTGGAACACGTGAGAAAGGTTATTTCATGAGAAATTTCTTGACAGTGATAAATATGTTGATGTTAGGAGGTTTTTTGTGTAATTTTTGCTTGAAATAGAAGTGTTATTCCCCTCTGTCTCTTCCGTTTTCCAGGGTAATTTTTATTCTATTATGGCTGGGTAATGGGCAGGGGAAATGCTGCCCCAAGTGTGGCTCCACAGCAGATGAGAGCGAGGTTTTGCAGAGCTTCAGAGGGGGTCACAGTTTCTGCTGCCTGGCAAATGACCTGGGAGCTGTTCTGCTTGGGATTTTCAGGGAGAAATGTGACACAAAAGGTTAAATCTGTGCCTGAGCTGAGAGAGGATGGGATTGTGCTGGGGTGGTTTAGCCTTGGAAAGGGAAGGGCTGCGTGGCTTATTCCACAGGTGAAATAGCCTTTGGCGTGCCTCGGCTCCCTCTCTGGTCCGTGTTTTCTGAGCTCCTCGGGAAGGAGCTGCAATTTCCTCCTTCTCCAGCCGGGGTCATTCCAGAGCCATTCCAGCCCGGGAAGGGCTCTCAGTGCATCATGCAAGAGATGGTTCTGTCTGTACCGATTTACCTTCTATAGCCTAAAAAGGTCTTTTTCTAGAACCTGTAGTAGTTCAAAAGGCTTTTGGGGTAGTTTTTCCCGTTTATTTGTTGTTTTTTTTTTTTTTGCTGCTCCGGTGCACATCTGTGATCCGTGGTGTTCCCTGTCTGTGTGTCTTTTTAGCTCTGTCCTGGAGATGGTCCAAATCAGTTTGCTGGTTTACAGGAGACCCCAAAATGTTTCCCTAAAACACTTAGGAGGAGTTTCAGCTGGCGGGTCAGAAGTTACTCTTGGCTGCCAACCATCACAGAGGCATTTTTGGTTTTCTCTGCTGTGTACCTGTGAGGCCACGGGGAGCAGGAGTTCCCCGTGGAGCTGTGGGGTTTGCCATCTGGCCGGTGCCCTCTGTGCCAGCAGCAGGGCACACCTGGAAGCCAGAAGAGCTGGGCAGGCAGACAGGTCCTGGCTTCTTTACCCAGGTGTGTGTTTAGCCTGCGCAGTCCTAACCTCTGCTCTGGTATGCATTAAATATTGCTTGTTTGTCCAAGGTGATAAAGGGCCCTGAGCATGTGAGCCCTGCTGTTGACTAAAGCCTTGGGAAGTTATGCAACAGTCAGGAACTCCTTCTTTGTGTCCCAGAGCGAGTGTCTCCTGCTGATCTTCTGGGAGGGGCTGGCTGTGACGGGCCGGAGAGGAGCGCCCCAGCCTCACTGATGTGTCTGAGGACCCTGGGAGCTTGGATGTGTAGGATTCCATGGCAATTGGAGCAAGTTTTAGTTGTGTTTCTGTGGCTAGCAGTGCAGCTATCAAAAGTGTTTAGGTGTTTCAAGTAATTAGGTGGAATCTGTTGGTGGCCATTAGGGAGCTTGTTAAGGTGAGGATTTGTCCTTTCTCTGCTGTTCCACTGGTTGGGGTGTGGAGGGAGGGGGGAAGGTTTCCACCCGTAAAACCAAACCCCAAATCCCAGTGCTGGTGCTCTCAGCTGTGTGAGGGCTACAGCCGGACCGTCAGATGAAATCCATGCCAAGAGAATGGACCTTGCTGGTTTTCCTCCTGCCCCTGGGTACTGGCTGGGAAGGCAGTTGGGTGATCCTTTTGGGTTTCAAAGGGGTGTTCCTGAGGCTGGGCACGAGCACTGCCAACACTTTTTCCCCTGAAACCTCCCACAGCAGCTGCTGCAGGTGGCTCAGGAAAGCTTTCCAGAGGACCCGTTTCAGGTGTGGAAAATTGCTGAGGATGGTGTTGGGTCTGACCAACAGTGTCCTCCTGGTGTGATTTCTCTCCCCTTTACTGTTTGACAATATGCCCAAAGGGTTCCCAATGAGGAAAAAGAGGGTATTATAGAAATATTTATTTGTTTCAAATGGAGCCATCTTTGTCTGATCAATGAATTGCTATGGAAAAGGCGTGAGGCATGCAGGGAATCATAACTAATTCCAAGCACTTCTGCCCTTATGGTACAGATTATCTCTCAGGTCTGTGTCACTGGACAGTGTGGTGTGGAGCAGGCTGCCTTCCCTGCAGATGTCAGGTGGCAGTTTCACCTCTGGAAGGCTTAGTGTGCGTTTCTTCCCCGGGCAGTGGGTCTGGAAATGGTGTTCCTTGCTGGGGCTGCCCGTGCAGGTGGCAGGGGGAGCCTTTTGTCTCCAGACAGCGCAGGTGTGGTGCTCTGCCTCTCACACGCGTCCTGCTGCACCTTTGGCAGCAGCTGTGGTGGAGCGCGAGAGCCCTTGGGGTGCTCAGAAATGGGGCCTCTGCATCTGGGGGCCTCTGGACCCCGAAATGAGCTGGGGGGAAGCTGGCTGTCCCTGTGTAGTTCACTTACAGGATCACAAAGCAGAAAAGGGAAAAGTAGCAGGAAAAGGACAGGAAAGCAAGCAGAGAACGTTGTTTCAAACAGTAGGACAGGCTAAGGCAGGTCTGAAGTTCATTGTAGCTTTTCTTGGTGTTTATTAGCTTACAAAAGACCAATCATTGTAATTATTAGTACAATTATTGCTTCCCTCCCTCCCTGAGATCCATCTCCATAAGTCTTCGTAGCACGGACAAATCATTCCCATTCAATAGCACTGCATGGCCTGTGGGTGGTTTTAGATGCTTAAAAATGGCATGATTTCCTGTGGTGCATGTTCCCCAGGATCAGGCTGCTGGCTGTGGCTCTGTGTTGGGAAGCATGTGGACAACACAACAGGAGAAATGCAGAGTGTTTTTTATTTCTTCATTCTTTGCTGTAAATCATCCACGTGGAGTACAGGTTAGGAGAGCTGAGTATATTTCATGGAGCACATGATTTGTACCATTTCAGTGACACAACAGCTGTAAATAACAGCCATGTACTTGTGCTGTGAGGCAAAAGAAAAGCTACATGTCTTTCCTGTCCAGAGGAATTTTGATCAGTTCCATTAACCTGGGAAATAGAAGCCAAATCTAAAAATCATAGAGTGGAATAATGGAATAGGCAGGATAGGAGAGGGTCTTTAAAAGTCACGAGTCCCACTCCTCTGCCATGAGCAGGGACACCTTTCTTACAGTGTTCCTGATTTGTTCTTCCTTCCTGTCCATGATTACGGGAGAGAAATCCCAGTGTTTGAGGTGGGTGTTGTTCATTCCCTCTTCAAATTTGGTTTGCAAGAATGACTAATTGCATCTATTTGCGGCAGTAAATGTGCTGCTGGACTTGGAGCTGAACTGTGTGCAGGTTTAGGTTGATGAAAGAGAATTTGGTGGCCATAAGGCATGTCTGGCTTTCCAAGAGAAGTCAGGGGGGTTACAGTGGGTTTTGGGGTGGCTCAGTGGAGTTGAGCTCAGTTCCCAAGGACTTTGGAGTGTATGGAAGGTGGGGCCACATTTGGGGCATAAGAGAGCATAAAGCAAACCCCAGATAATTTAGACCTCGAAAGGCATTATTAGAAATATGGGTTTTGAGAGTCCAGTAGATAGCACATTACATCAGGGACTACAAATTGAGCTGGCCAAGAGAGCCTGGATATTTCAGGAAGCGATGGTGCTCTGTAGGATTTCCCTGGAGCGCAGCAGCCGCGGGCACCCCTGAGCAGAGGGCCCTTCCCTGAGGGACAGTCCTGTCACCTCACAGCACCAGGTGCACCTGCGAGCTCCCGTTGGTGAGGCACAGAACAAAGGGAATGCCTCGCCAGGTGCAGTTCACACCTGCGCTGGCAGCCAGGAATGTGCTCCAGGTTCACATGGGAGCCCTGGGAATGGGCAGGTCCAGAGCTGGGCTCCAGCCAGGAGCCTCTGGGAACTGCTCCAGTGGGGTCAGCTCCTTGCCTTGTCCCTCTGCCCCTGCCAGCCCGTGGGGCACAGGTGTCTGGAGGCATTCCAGAGGCTGCTGTACCCACTGTGAGCCTGGAATGGCACAGGGAGGGACAGGATCAAGCCCATGCTGCTGGGACAGTGCACACAAAGCGCTCGGTTCAGAAATGTTTGCTGTGGGGAGCTGAGCTGCCACGGGGGAGAGCAGAACACAGGGAACCTGTCTGGAATGCACAGGTCATTCCTAATCATCCTTTCAGGCAGTTCCTGGAAACTGCCAGGATTGTATTGGCCTGGTATTTTGTGAAAGAATAGGTAGCATCCATAGCTAGAGGGAGAGAAGCTGTCAGCTGCTGTGTGGTAGTTGCACGTGGAAAGCAAACCAGGGGGCAGATGAAGCACTGGCACTGCTAAATTGAAAAGGAAACAGATACCCTGCAGCTCTGAAGTAAACCAGAAACCTGAGCTCATGATCACTGTGTTGATTATCACCTGGGAATGTATTTGTTCCACTCCCCACAAGTGAGATAATGTCATATCACAAATGTGATAATGAACATTTTTATACTTGTAATAATCTCTTCTAATAAACACTGTTATGTGTAGCTGACCAAAGCAGAGCAGCATTAGTAAAGTGTTTGCAGTACTCTATGCAGTTAAGTAGAAAAACAAAGCAGGAGAAAAAAGGAAAAGGTATCTTTTGGAAATAGTAATTTCCTCCTGAAGTCAGCAGAAAAGCAACAGTGCAAGCCTAGCAGAGACACATGAGTGGACACAGTGCTGTGAACTGGAGGTCTGTGCTGGTCTTGGGGGTCTGCACACCTGGAGGAGGGGCTGGTGGGCTTCTTGGTCAGTGTGTACTCATTTTGTGAGGGGGTTCCAGCCCTTTCTGGTGTGTTTATAATTTTTGTTTGACCTCTCAGATTAGCTGATGTGCTCAAAGGACTCTGGATGGCTCTTCCCTGTGCATGAAGTCTCTAGAACACCCATCTCAAAGTGTGTGTCCAAACACTTGGTGGTTTCTAATCCATCCCTTCACTGTGAGCAGACCAATGCTGTTGAATCAGTTTGCATTTTGGTTTGTGGGGAGAATTCTCATTCTTGCTAGAGGAACTTGATGTATTGCTCAGAGTAATCGCTAAAAAAGGTGAAAAAGCAAATTGAGGTCAAAATGGTCTGTGTCACGCTAGTCTGCTGCAGCTGAGAAGGGTCAAAGCAAGGGAGGTTCTGGTCTCTGGAGAGATGTCTGCCTGTGTCCAGCCTTTTATGTTTTCACTGTTGGATTGAACCCCAGAACCTTCCCAGTTGTTGGTGCTGGTAGAAAGACGGAGCTGGCTAAAATCTTGGCTAAATTGACCTTTTCTTAGGGATTTAAATTGCTTAGGAATCTTACCTGTCTCTTGTTCTTTCCTGGCTGCTTTTTCTCCAGTCTTTGACTCCTGTAAATATGTAAGTTTTTCAGTTGCTGAAGCCAGGAGCTTGATTCCCAAGACTGACCATGGGATGCGTTTCCAGCATTTGGTTTCCAAACGAGCTGTCAGAGGGATACAGGCTGAGTTTGCACTCAGGAGATGTTCTACAGCCCTTGCTTGCTCTCCTAGGAGAGCTGCCTCTAGAGAGCACCCCTTGCTTACAGTGACTTTAGTGTGCAAACTTCAGTGTTGTTCCAATAATAATAATAATAATAAACAACCTGGGAAGGTCTGTTTTGGATTTATGGCTGCACGTTGTGTTTTGGCAAAATAAAATGACTAGGTGCTGCTTCCTTACCAATAGCTATTGCCCAGGCCTTGGTTGTTAGCAGCAAAAGTCAAGGACAATATAAGACTTAAACTGTTGTAAAATAAACCTTATAACTCAGGGTAGGTTTGCTGAGACTGGTGTATGTAAAAGACATTTTCTGGCCTCGGAATGACAGACTGTCTTCCATCGTCCAGAGCCCAGCTGGAAAAACTAACCCTTCCTTTGATTTAACTCCCAGGGATGTTGTTTTTCTTTTCAGCTTTTTCCCTCAGAATCTATCCATTAAGTGTAGAGCGGTGAGGTTTGCTTTTTATGGAAAATATCTATGAACAATGGAGAAAGGACGAAACCTTAGTGCAGCGAAGGAGCGCAGGACATTCTATAAATAGTAACGTTTTCCAAAGTGTGCCGAATGCCTCTGGTTTGAGTGGAGCGAAGCTTGGCACATTCCAGTGCAAATGCAGAGAGAAGTATGTCTCACTGGGAGCACGGACCTGTCTCTGTCCCGCTTCCTGGGGAGGGCATGTGCCTTAGGGAATTACCTGTTCTCTGGCTGCCCTTATCTCCAGGAAAAATCCTGCTGTCCTTTGAACAAGGCTGATCCAGAGCATGAGGTGATGAAAACTTGCGGTCTTGTAGAGCTGAGGGCTTTAACCTTGTAAATGAGGAAGGGACTGGAGTGTGAAAAGAGTTCTGCTGCAGATGCTGGTAATTATTGAAATAGCAAGAGGCAGGATACTGTTCTGGCTGGACAGGGTCCCATGCAGGGTGGGCTCCTGCCCTCCTGGTGGGGCTGGCATTGGAGCAAAGCCGGTTCTTGGGCAGGACAGCATAGCACTGGGGACCAGCCAGTGTTCTGGGGTCACTTTGGTCAGTCCAGGTTCAGTTCATGGCATTTCTCCCTTGTCTTCTGTAAGCTGAAGTTGGGCCTTGGAAGAAATGCAACCATTTCATCTTTCCATGTTGTCAGCTATTTGTTGCCCTCCCTTTACAAAGGTGAGTGCTGACTTTTCTGTTTGCTGTGGCAATGTCATTGCCTGATGCTCTGACCTATGGCTGTTCTGAGCACTGATGCTGAGGACATGACAAATGAGCAATATCCCAGGCTTTTGAGTTTAATATGTCGGGAGAGACAGTCAGGAGCATTGATTATTCTTTTTTTTACATTTTCCCTCTAATTAAGAGCAAGTTTTCAGTTGTGGAATACAATTCTGTCTGTTCCTTAGAGGTCACTTATGCAGAACATGACAGCTAAGCAAACTTAGGAGGGAAATAATTGCAACAAAGATTTTCTGTGGGATGACATCAGTACTTTTCTTAGCAGATAGGAAATGGCAACTGCTCATGAGCCAAGCTAGTTCCACCTTGACTCCGTTTCCCTTGAGCTGGGAAGAAAGGCACATCTGTAGAAGCCGATGAAGAAAACTGGGAGGCATGGGAGGGTCCCACGTGGTGCTGCTCTGCCCGTGCTGGGTCATGCTCCGTGGGCTGCAGTCACACCTGGTTCTGAGGTGGCTGCTGGCACTGCCCCGGGGACTTTTTGGGGAACCTCCTTGTGTGTGAATTTGCCTGCTGTTGTGGACTGGGTGTGTTGAGTTGGAATCGTCACCCCTGCAGTTTTCCCCTGAAGAAAATCTGCCTGAGAGACCCATCCTGACAGAAGTAACCCTGCTCCAGCAGGAGGAAGGCTTTCTAGAAATCATTTGTACCCTGAGCTAATTAAAATGAGGGATCTCCACTGCCAAACCACAACTGCTTTCTAGTGTCTGGAATCTTGCTTTAAACTGATGCAAATACATGTGTTCTACATCTGTTCTGGAGAGTTCAGCCCTGACATTCTTTCATCCCATGCAGTATTTGTGAAATAAAAGGAAAAAAAAAGAGGGTTGGATGTGCTTCATACAGATAGATATTTAGTTAGCTTGGAGGTGTTTCCACTGTGGTTTCAGTGCTCAGGGACTGCTCCTGATGGCCTGGGTTCAGCTGGAGTTGGTGACTGCGTGTGACTGACTCTGCTCCCACTTTAGTTAATTATTCCAGGCCTGTTGTGGAAAACAAGGTGGAGGAGGAATGTATTGGCAAACATAAACAGCGGTGCCAATGCAGCCCTTGCTCCTTTCCTTTGGAATGCACTGCAGTTGGAATGGGCACAGGACTGTCAGTACCTCCATCAGGTGCCTGCTTGTGAAGGGTTTTCCCTAGGCTCTGCTCCAGGGGTTTTCCATAACCTTCTGTAGTCGTTGGTAAGTGCTCCTGCTTTGTTTAGCAACAGGAATCACTGGACATGGTAAATATACCTTAGGGACAGACTCCTGGGTGTTTGGTCATCAGTAGCAGTGAGATGGTGATTGCACACAAAGCAGCTTCTGTTCTCTGTGGAGTTGTAGCAGTTGTAGGAGGTGTTTCTTTGTTCAGCTGGCAGCATTTGAGGTGAAAATATTGTCTATCATATGATTCTGAACTAGTGTTGGCAGTGTTGTCAAAGTAAGGTGGATGGAGTAAACTGAATCTTTCCTTTTACTGGACACATACAATCAGATAGATCAGTTAATACTATTTGTCGAGTCATTCATTTTTCATCCCAGTGCCTGATTCCCTTTCCTCTGGCTCTGAGCACAGCTGAGACCCAGAAGCTGGAGGTGTTGGTGGTGGGCATTGCCAGAGTCAGAGGGTCTCAGGCTCTGCCCCCTCAGTTAGATGTGCTTATTCCTTGGCCCTGCATGCGCCATTCCCTTCTTTTCCATCCCGTGTGTGTGCAAGTCCAGCACCCAGTGCAGGTGGAAGCAAAGCCCTCCACAGGAGCGGAGCAGGGTCAAACACTTGGTGCTGCTGTGGGGTGAGCACAGAGAGGTGCACAGAGAGGCAGGTCAGAGCTGGCTGCCCCGCGCCTCACAGCACGGTCGGGAGCATAAACCTCAGGGATACAACGTGCTCTTGGGAGCCGGGATCTGCTTGTTCCATTCAGCAGATGTTTCTGACATACCGTGCTTAGTGATCGGCTTTTCCCTGGAGGGTTTGTTTGACATGTCTCAGGCACAGACATTGCTGTCACACCAGAATGGTACAGAGAGAATTTATGGCAGCCGCTGTCTGAGATGGGACTAAATGGGGTAAGAATGGAAAAACAGGCAGTGAGCTGACAAACTGTCTTCCACCTCAGGTCCTAAATATCAGGGGGTTGAGTAGATCTCAGCAGAAAACAGCAGCTTCCCCCTGCCTCAGCAGCATCCCAGTAGGCTGGGGAGGAGTTGGAGGAGGCAGGAGGTGTGCTCCACCGGGACCCTGCCCTGCCCTAAGGGCTTCCTTTATCCCTCCTTTCTGAGGGTGTGCGGCCTCAGGCTTTGGTGGTGAGTGCCTGGGCAAACGATGGCCACCTGCTTTTTTAGAAAAACAGATACTTTGGTCAAATATGAAGAGAAAGTCATGGGAAACATTTGCCACCCTTTCTTTTTTAATTAAATAACTCCCAAACCCCAGCCCAGGCTTACCTGAGATCCCAAAGCTGTATTTGTGATGCTGTAAAGCCACAAAGTGGCTATTCCTGAGAAGATTTTACAGTAACTCTGTGACTGAAAGATGCAATTAAATGGTCTGCCTGAGTCTCAAGTGTCTGGGAACTGTTTCTTGGGCAGTGAGCGCAGAAAAATGAGTTTTTACCTTTCAAGTGACCTGGCCTCCGTTCTGTCACCGATGCCTGCCTCTTGGTTTGAGGTTGGATGTCCCTGCACCTGAGGACTGTGTTGTTAAGGGTGTGCTGTGAGTACTTAGATTTTGTGAGTACTAAGGACTTTTTCAGTTTTTTCTCTGAGCATGTTTTCTTTCTGCTCAGACAGTCGCCAACCAGGTGCACCTAGGTACTGGTAAAATACAAATACAAATGCCTCTGGTACAAACCCCAGCCCTCTGAAAAGCTCTGAGTCTGTGCAAAGTGTTTTGTCAGGCTTGTGTAGGTTCTAGTGGGCTACAGCCCCAAGAACTGGGCACTTTGTCAGTGTAGAAGTGTCAGCACAGCTCCTGAGCTGCAGCTTTGCCATCTGTAAAAGCAAGAGTTCTAGTGGGCTACAGCCCCAAGAACTGGGCACTTTGTCAGTGTAGAAGTGTATCGTAGCACATCTCCTGAGCTGCAGCTTTGCAGCTTTGCCGTCTGTAAAAGCAAGAAGCAAACTTGATTTTAGAAGGATGCTCCTAATGTGGTCAAGCCAAGTCCTCCAAGGAGGCAAAACTGCCAGACCTGCCGTTTGTTTCTGCTTTATTAAACCCCACGTTAGATCCACTGTCCTGTCTTTCTTCTTTGCACTCTTACCTGGACATGCGCTCCACTTTGGGAATTGAGGTTCTGTGCTGTCCTAGTCTGGTTTGTGCTTAGCCTGTTTTTTTAGACACTGTCTACCTCTGAGGTGCTGCAGAGGTGTCCATAGTTGACTGGGCTTTGTGTGGGAAGGAGCATTTTTGTGATTTTTTTCCTGCTGCTGCCATAACCCCAGTGAGGTTAGGATCAAAATGTGGCGAGGTGCAGCGCAGGTTGTTAGCCTGAGCGATGGATTTAGCGCGAGCACATCGCCTGCAGGCATGTCCAGCGGCAGTGTCCCAAGTGATGTTGGTGTCCAGAGAGCACAGGGTGTGTAGGGGCATGGATCCCTTGGGCCTGCTCCAGGGAGAGTGTGCTGCTGTGTGAGGAAGGCTGTGAAGTGTTTAAAGCAGCAAGTGCCCTTCAAGGAGGCAATGGTACCAATGTGTCGGAATGGGCTGTGCCTGTAGGACAGGAGACTTATATTTGTTAGCTTAAAATAACACTGGCTTTATAACAGCTCCTAAAGGTCCTTCCTGAGGCTAGGCTAGGCTCTGGAAATGCAGAGATGGAGACCAGGAGTGTCCTGGAGCATACAGAGGAAAATGAGCTGTAAAGTTATCGGCCCAGGAATTTACCAGAGGAAAAAGGGAGATTTTGGGGAAGAACTCTTGACCCTGTAGGTTTTCCATGTATATTGGAGCCTTTCTCCAGCATGGGGTGTGCCAGTTCCCAGCAAGGTCTGTACAGGTGTGGTGGTGCCAGCCTGGCTTTGCAAACCTCGGAGACCTGGGCAGGTGAAATAAAACCCCAGGGAGAGTCTGATGTGGCACAGTGAAGGAAGTGGGGAGGGAAGGACCGTGCTAACACAATGCGAGTGCATAATTCCACATTCTTGGGAGAGTTTTGCTGAAACGTCCACTTTTAAAGAAAATATTTGGGGATCATTATTACAGGAAATAAATTTCATGGTGTTTTTAAGTTGTATCTATAAAAAGCTAGGAAGGATACTGAGTAGACAGTCCTGGTCTGGTGAGCGGGGCCCACAGCTGTGTTGGCTTCACAAATGTTTTGCATGTGCTGTTCTTAAAGAGCAAAGGAGAACAAAAGGGGGGAAAAGCCCAACACAAAAACCTTCAGTCCCCTCATCTTCCAAACCATGAGAATTTTTCCTTTTTTTATTTGTGTAATAATTGTATCAATTATGGTTTGCGTTTTTTCCGCTAAGTGTTTGAAATAATGAGCGGAGGCCCGAATTCCAAGGAGCCGCAGTTGGGAGAATCAGGCATAAAGAGAGCCCGGCCGTATTTGCGAGATGAAATTGCAATTATGCAAATTGCAGCTACTGGACGTGTAGGCACGGGAGCCCGGGAGAGAGGAACTGGCAAGCTCTCGGTGAGGCTGTGGAAGAATTCTCATTCGTGCCGTACGGCCGCTCGGCAGCTTGCTTGCGAGCGTGAAATCGCGTCACGGACGTGTCTGCCTGCTGCTGCTATTTTGGTGTGCAAGTCAAGTGGCTGGAAGCTTCTATCTTTAATGATTTCCCCTTGTTTGCTCTAGCAAACAGCTGCAGCGCGTTGTCTGACACCAGTTAGAGTATTTACTGGCCAGTGCTCTGCGGAGACGAAAAGGGAGGCATTTAATCTAATCTCCTTGCATGTCTCAGTGTTTGCTCTTGGAAGGTTTCCTTGCTGCAGTCTTCGGGCAAGTGCAGAACAAATTAATGTTGCAGTTTGACACAGGCTGCCCTCTGAGCCTGATTACTTCCAGGAGCTCCTGAGGCACGTCTTGAAGAGCTCTTTGCTGTAGGGTACAGCAAGTAGAAAAAAAGTCTTGTTACTCAGAATTGCTTTTAAGCATCCAGCTGAGCAGATCTGAGCGAAGTCATGCATTGAGCTTCTTCAGCTTGTTGCCCAGGCATTTAGACCAGAACATGAACCTCATGAAGTACATGAAAACTAAGGTTTTGTTAGGTCATTTTTGATGCCTCGGGCCTGCGTTGAGGCAGGATGGATGCGCAGATCTGACTGGAAGTGAATTGACAATGCAGCATTGGGGCCAAGTCCAGCTTGTGTCAGCTGGAGGTGTGACCCAACCTACAGAGAGTCATTCAGGTTCCTGAGAGTCAGTGTGAGGAAGTTCCTTCCCATCTGCCCAGTCTTTGTGCTCGGGGGTCACTGCAAGCACTTCAGACTGCTGGGAGGTGTCCCTGTGCCAGCAATGTACTGTCATAGCTCCTGGTCTGCAGGGAATTCTGCTGGGCAGCCTCTGAAAAGGCTGCAGAAAGGTATGGAAATAGACAGTCATTGACAAGACTAGGTCAGGATGCCTTAATGGGCAGCTGTATGTGTAGCTTTATGCTGTGCCTGTACCTTATTGCCCCAAGGGTTTCTGCTATATCGAACAAAAAATAGGCAGAAATGTCCCCATGCTTCCTTTTTCCTTCTCACAAAATGGCTTTTCAGTCAAGGTCTTTTTTATTCCTGCGGATCAATGAGTTTTTGCCTGGTATTTAAAGGCCTGCAGTGGGAGTCTCAGGATACCAGTGATGGGTCCATCACCTGAAGGAGCTGCTAAATTCTTGAATCTGCTCACAGTTGTGAAGGCTGTTTGAATATGAGTGTTGTTTGAGTATTGTGTTGGCTCACACAGCACACGAGGGGAGTCAGAAATAGAAGCGAGCTCTCTGAACACGGAGATGTATGCTTTAACAAGAAAACAATTTGCTTTCTCCATCCAAATCCCCAAGTGCTGTTTTGGAAAAATATCTAGAGCAGCAACTTTTCATTTGTAATCCAGCTTGCATAGCAGACATTGGAGGCTGGGTGCAACAAATCAAGGTGGAAATGGCTGGTGCATACTTCTCGGTTCGGCCATATGCTGCGAGCAATGGTTTTGACAGATGCATTTTTCCCTAGAGGTTGCACTTAGTTCATCAGCCTGAGGTTAAATGTGAAGGATCTGAGGTAAAATTCCAGGGCTCCGTCCATTAGCCACCAAGCCCGGGGTGCTTATGCTAGAGCAGGGCGATGGGAAACGTGACCTGGTGCTTGGGAGTTGAAGTGGTGCTGCCAGCTGTGCTGCCACACACATCTGATCAGGGAGGACAGGATGGCGTTGGGTGAGTTCTTGTGCACAAGGACTCTGCAGGTCCTGTGGAGAGCGCCGGTTTTTATTCAATAACCGAGGTATGCAGGTGCTAATTGGAACCAGGTGTGCGTGAGGCCAAAGCCAGAGTGTGTTACACCACGCTGAAACGATGGCCTTGCATTTCTGGGACTGGAAGGACGCTTTGGATCAATCTTTATTTACTGAAATATTTAGGCAGCTAGGAATTCTAGTGCTTGAACTCTTCATTTCAGTTTTGCTTGAAGAGTTACCATCCTCTTTCCTCCCTCCATCTGAAGCCCCTTTGATATGGTAACGCTTGAGGAAACCTTCCTGGAGCAGTCAGACTGGTACTGGAGCATGAGGAGGTGATTGGCTGACCCAGGTCTCAAGGGCTCCGTCCATTAGCCACCAAGCCCGGGGTGCTTGTGCTAGAGCAGGGCGATGGGAAACGTGACCTGGTGCTTGGGAGTTGAAGTGGTGCTGCCAGCTGTGCTGCAGCACTGCGTTCATTGTGTCATGCCACACACGTCTGATCAGGGAGGACAGGATGGCGTTGGGTGAGTTCTTGTGCACAAGGACTCTGCAGGTCCTGTGGAGAGCGCCGGTTTTTATTCAATAACCGAGGTATGCAGGTGCTAATTGGAACCAGGTGTGCGTGAGGCCAAAGCCAGAGTGTGTTACACCACGCTGAAACGATGGCCTTGCATTTCTGGGACTGGAAGGACGCTTTGGATCAATCTTTATTTACTGAAATATTTAGGCAGCTAGGAATTCTAGTGCTTGAACTCTTCATTTCAGTTTTGCTTGAAGAGTTACCATCCTCTTTCCTCCCTCCATTTGAAGCCCCTTTGATATGGTAACACTTGAGGAAACCTTCCTGGAGCAGCCAAACTGGTACTGGAGCATCAGGAGGTGATTGGCTGACCCAGGTCTCTCTCCCCTGGCAGTCAGTGGTGCTGGCATTGCATGTCTGTGTGGGGGTTTGCCATGCACAGAGGCTCTGGCACTGTCAGGATTTGCCATGCAGAGGCTCTGGCATTGTCAGGATTTGCCATGCACAGAGGCTCTGTCACTGTCAGGATTTGCCATGCATAGGGGCTCTGGCACAGGCAGGATTTGCCATGCACAGAGGCTCTGGCACTGTCAGGGATTTGCCATGCACAGAGGCTCTGGCACTGTCAGGGATTTGCCATGCACAGGGGCTCTGGCACAGGCAGGATTTGCCATGCAGAGGCTCTGGCATTGTCTGGATTTGCCATGCAGAGGTTCTGGTACTGCCAGCCTGCGTGTGAGCTGAGATAATCCCTGTCCTGGTGCCCCGGTCCCTCCAGCAGCACAGGGAGTGTGGTGGGTGCTGGCACAAGTGTGAGCAGGCTGCTGGTGCACAGGAGGGGCTGCCTCATTAGGAAGTTTTTATATATGTATCTATATTTACATGTAGATAAAATGTTTTGTCTTGCCTACCTGATTATCCTCTTCAGACAGCAGGAAATAAGTTGATGGTTTGCATGATGTGATGCATTTCAATTTCATCATGCAGGAGTCAGCAGGCTGCATGGGACAGCTGCGTGTTACCTCTGGTCTGCAAGGGTGGCCGGTCCAGGAGCCCTAATGTGTTCCAGGATCATGGAGAGAGTGAGGAGAAGACCACCTGCCACACATTTGGGTTATGCCACGCTCAGTGGTAGATTTCCTGTATTTTGGTTGGATCTGTCAGTGCTGTAGGATAAGATGATGATGTTGAATGAGCCATTGCCTCTGGGGCACTTGGCCAGCCCAGAACCTCTATGCTTTGGAATTGGTATGAGCCCTGGAACTGTGGTGTGGCTGTGCCAGAGGAGCAGGGGAGGCTGCAGGCTCCATGACAGGAGTGCTCCCTATTGCCCTGGGAGGCCTTAGGCAGGCTGGCATTTCTGTTTCCAATCAGGCTCGTGGTTTGGTGCATCTGGCCAGTTCTGTCCCTCCTGGTGCAGTGGGAGAATCAGAGTAATCAACCTGCAGACTGGTTATTGACAGGAATTCCAGAGGGAGGCTGCAACCTGAACAGTGTTTTCTCACGCGGAGACTGCCTGGACTGCTTAGATTTTTGGCTTAACAACAGGTCAAGAGATCTTGCGTACTGTGAGTTTGAACCTCATCAAGAGGTTTTTTTAATCAGTGTTAACCTCCTGAAATCAAGGGTGTTTTGCTTCTCGGGTTTCTGCTCCTCTTTGCTTTTTCTCTGGCTTAATAATATTTGTGTGTTCCAGGGATGTGCTTTTGCTGCTGCCGTGGAGAGTAATGGCAAGATCTGCTCTCTTGCTTGCACAGAATTTTATTGATCCTGTTTCAGTGCACACTGGGGAGTCTCTTATGGGGCCTGAAATGATTCAAAGTAGCAATGTTGCTTTCCATTGTGGGTCTGACTTTGCCAGTCACCAGAGCTACAGCAGTTAGTGTAGTTTGGAACTGAGCCGCTGATAGCGTGCCTAGCCAGGTCAGAGATACATGCACAGGACTAGTTTAAAATAGGTGTGATTTTACTGTATGGCAATCACTTTGACCAGGAGAGAGCACGGAATTGCTGTAACCCAGGTGCCCTTTTGGTTGTCCTGTGCACAGGCAGGAAGAAGATCTGTTGTATGGAAGCTGTCATTTCCACAGGCAAAAGGAGGTGTTTTTTGTAAGGTGAAATCTTCAGTTTTATTTCTGTGCAGTGCAATTGCTGTGATTATTGAAGGAACTAAAAGCTGAACAATGATGTGAGAGCTGGCAATGCAAGTGCTTTTAATTAACTTACATAGCCCAATGTGCCCAGTGGAGATGTAATTACGTGTCCAGCTTGACGTGAGGTGTGTTTATTCAGGCTGTCAACAGGAGGGTTAAAAAAAGCCTTGTTGAAGTGGCTGTATCTTGGATTTATATCAAACAACTCTTGCCATCTTTTCCTCGCATCTGTCTGGTTTACACAGCAAGGTGTACACAGGTTCTTCTGTTTTGAAACCTGCTTTGTTGTGGGGTTTTTTAGCAGAGTTAATCTTGCTGCGTGCCTTCACTGTGTACACACAATTGCTCTCTGAACAGCGGGGTGATAATGAACTTGTTTCTCATACAGGTGACCATTCAGTCTAAATGAAAGAGGGAGTTATGTTTCAGTCTTGCTTCTTTTGGGTTTTTCTGGCCGCTCTGGAGTTGTAGTTTGGGCCTACCTTTATTCTTTCTCAAAGGAAATCAGTGGTTTTTGTTTCCAAGGTCTAATTTTATTAGAGGCAGTTGACTGAAATGGGTCAGAACACAGTGTATTTTTAAACTTGGCTTGTCAGTTCCCTGTTACTTCTGCTCTTTAGCTGTAGTCTTTTGTATAGGAACATGTTTAATTTGATGGCTGAACACAGACTCCAGCAGGAACAGTGTGGGTATAATTTTCCAAACTTTTCTTGTGCCTGGGGGACAACAGAGGAACCTTTGTCACAGAAGGCTACGTGCTGCCAGCCTCGTGGTGATGATACCCACTCATGCCAGCACTGGTGATCTAGACTGAGAGCGGAGCAAGCAAAATTAGAAAACTTCCTGGTGAAAGAGAGACATGGATTCCTTGGCATTCCACGTAGCAGAGGGATCCTCTGCGCTTTTCTTCCAATGCCCTTACCTCTGACAGCCATCGGGTGAAAGAGAGACATGGATTCCTTGGCATTCCACGTAGCAGAGTAATGTGCACTTTTCTTCCAATGCCCATCAAGAAAATGAGGCAGGGGAAGGCTTAAGTTTTCTTAAAAGCTTCCAGCCTGGCTTTGACAAGGGAGCATCCAGTGCATCCGACAGCTTTTCTTCAAGCTCCATCTCAGCACGGGGATCATGGTGTTCTGCTCTGTCCCATGCCTCTGCAGTTTTCCTGCTTGTCAGGATGTATAATTGTGCCTGAACTCCAGGGTTATTCAGAAATGCAGCAGAGCTGTTGCTGACAGGCAAAAGGCAGGTACATCCAGACAAGCAGGAAAATGTCCTTTAGGAGTGTTTTTACACAGCTTCTGTAGCAGTTTTTGTTGTGCGTTTTTTCTTCAGGATGGTGACTTGATCTCAGTCAAGGCCTGAGTTCACCTTGTCCCTCTGCCCCTCAAACAGGCCAGGTGTAGCACAGCAGCTTACCTGCACCTCCAAGGAATTTAGAGAGAAACTGCCCAAGATGACCAAATGTGAGTGTCCCTGCAAATTGTCCGGGGTCATCCAGCTTATAGATCCAATATGAAACAGCCAGAACTGCAGGAGGGATCCATTGCACACCGGCAGCCCCAGGGTGCATGTCTGGCAAGGCCTCTGGGTGTGAAGCCCACGTTTGCACACATTTTCTGGGGCTAGGTGTTGCTGGTGCTGAGGTGTCTGCACTACTTTGTTCTATGTGGTGAGGAAAGCATTTCCATAAATTACAGAGTTGTAGCTGCCACCTCTGCTGGTGGTGTTTCGTACTGAGCATAAATTCTCTCCTCTTGACCAAAACTGGTAATTAATGACACAAGCTCAGGTCACTGACTCTGCTGGGATGCTTCCAGCTCCCTAGGCTTTCATGGTGCAGCCACAGCACGTAAATTGCCTTTTATTGCAGGCTTGTCCTGGTTAGTTTTACATGAAAAGGTTAGGACAGCTGAAATGATGCCTGGGGGAGCAAAAGCTTATCTCCACCGGGTCCCTGTGTTATTCCCCACGTCCCTGTTACACTCTGCAGCACCATAAAACTTTGCCAGTTTGAAAAGCTGCTCGAGTTCTGCACTCGGAGGCCCCAAATAACAATAATTTTGCTTCTGGCCATCGCTAGATATTGCAAACACGGTGTGCTTACAGTGGGGCTCAGGAAGTCACGCAGGGAACGCATTCTTTGGAATCCTCTCCGTTTTATCACTGCGGAACAACCCACAAAGATTTGTATTATTGCACCTGAATAAATAGTGCTCTGCACTTCCCCCGAGGAGGTCAGCGCCTGAGCGGGGCCGTTCCTGGGCCCCTTCCCTGCTGCTCCTCTCCTGCCGCAGCGCCCGTGCCACCTGAGCAGGTGTCACCGAGGGCATGTTTGTGGATACTCCCCTTGAAAGGCCAGCTGCTGGACACCAGCAGTTCTTTGTGCAGCGGTGTTTTCCTAGCAGGCAGGAGCAGCACTCGTCTGCGTGTTTGCAGCTACAGCCGCCGCCGTAGTTTAGGCAGCGCGGCCTTGCCAAATTCTCTAAATATTTTAATTTCATTGTAATGCATAATAACAGGTGTACGGTGTAGCTGCCAGTTTCTGCTTGCTGGCTGGGTGAGTAAATTATTTGTTGCAAAATGAGAACGGTATTTAATTGATATTTCAAGATAGAAATGGCTAATAGCAAGTGCACAGGCTTCAGCTAGGAGCAGTTAGAGTTGGATTGCTGGCATTTCTAGCTGTGGTCACTAGCTAGAGGAAAACACCTTTTTTGAAAGCCATTCTCAGCTGCAGAGAATGGTAAGACATGTGTTACTTCAGAAGTATGTTTTCCATATAATTCCTGAGGTTTTGATTACAGGTGTCTCTACTTTTTTTTTTTTTTAAACTTATTTTCCCCTCTTTTTGAGTCAGTGTTGCTGTTTGAAATGAGAGTGAAAAGCACTTCTTGTGTAGTTCCACCATGGGTGCTCTGCAAATACGTTTTTTAATTTAGAAGTCTGAGCAGACACAAAAACCAGATTTCCCTGGTCTTGGCTGTGGAGGCTTTTGGGGCTTACATGGTCTGACTACTGCTGAGCTGAAGTCTGATTTCGGAGCCAAACTTCTTTTTTCTACATTGTTCTCGTGCAGACCAGACATTTGTATTAGGCAGGACATATTGCCAAAATATGGAATTGCACCTCCTGCACACAAATATTATGGAAGGAGTCTCAAAATGACTGCCTTCTGCCAGGTCAGATACTCATGTGAGAAGGGGAGGGGAAGATGGTAACCGTGTTCTCAGAGCTGCTCCTCACTGCCTGTGGGGTCAGCTCGGCAGAAGAGGGGTGGTTTTGTAGCTCACATTCTGCCTGCAAAATATATGTACAACTGGAAGCCGTTGCCCAGAAACTTTGCTGATTTATATTCTTTGAGGGTGTGGTCCCCTTACCCTGTTATCTGCACAGTTTAGAGTTCTAGGTTCCATGTTTTGAGCATGAAAACGTTGCTGCCTTATGCTCTGGAGCAGTGTGAACATGAGCATTTCCCCAGTGAGAAATGCAGTCGGCGCAGTTTCCAGCAATTCTTTCTCCAGAGGGAGAGGCCAGGATTTCTCTCTTGCATGCTCTGCAGTATTGGTGTTTGGAGAAGGATTTGGGGCCTGAATGTTGCGTTTCTGAGGGTTCTTTCAGGTTTCCTGACTAATCCCTTTTATACACATTTCAGAAGGACCGTGCTGGGGGCTGCAGCCAGAGCTTGCCTCTAAAGGAAAGGACCTTAAAAAGAGGCTTGTGAAAAGAGCTGTGGTCAGCACCGGGATAAGCGACCTGGTTCTTCCAGGTCTGGAAGGACCTTCTGTTATCCCGGTGTCCAGCCTGCGCTGGTCCCGGCACGGGCAGCGCCTCCACTGCTGCAGGTGAGAACAGATGTTAGTGCTGCCAGGATCTCTGGAGAAACACTTGCAGAAAATCCCCGATCCATCTGGAGGTCAGGGCACTCTGACAGAGGGGTTAATCGCTCTGAGTATCCTGCAGGCCTGTCTGGGGACTTTGGACTTGGCTTTAGTATGTCTTTAACAAAACAAGGGACTTTACATTTAATAGCTAGGGATAAGGCTTTTGTTTACACAATGTGGTATTTCATCAAATACTACATTCTTAAAGTGGAAAAAGTAAAAACTACAGTTTTGGAGGATGCTTATGCTGGATTCTTGGCTGAGGGGGAGTGAGGCAGCAAATTAATTTCCAGCAAGACGGCTGCTATGGGCTGGAATACCGGAGGTTTGAGCTGCTTGGTCCCGTTACTTGCTTAGGAACCTGGAGAGGCCAGGAGCAGTTCCTGGGATAGGGCTGTCTCTGTGCTTAGGGAAGGCTTCTCTCAATGGGAATTGAGGTGCCCATGGGACTTGTGTCTCTTGTGCTCACCTGAATACTCAGCGTCTGCTGCTGCCTGCTTTGAGCCTTGATTCACTTTTGAGAGCTTTGAGCCGTGGCTTTCGTAGGTGCAGATGGAAGTTTAGAGTTTACCTTTTGGTACTGGAAAGTCTTCAGTTCTGAAACCCTTTCTCTGAAAGAACCACATAAACTGCTGCTGGGGGAAGCAGGTGGTACCGGACCAATGGTTTCTGTTGTGGGAATGACACAACTTGGTTGTTTAAGAAATTCACATGTGTTGTGTTTATACAAGGAGCAAAGGGAGCTCATATCAGGAATAGGAAAAGAGCACAACAAAACACACAGATCCCCTTCCAATCCACGGTCTCGAGTCAAATGAAGCTGTTTTGGGGTAATTATCCTGAGGGAGCCTGCAGCCATGCAGCCTGCTGTGGTTAGAGCATCCGGCAGCTCCGCAGGCGTCGGGGTGGTGCAGGAGGCACAGAGATAGATGTGACCTTGTGGAAAGGCTCAGCTTCCATCTTCCTGTCCGGCCACAGGTATCGCTTTTCACCTGGGTGAATTGCTTCAAGCTGTTAGTGGATCTGTAACACTGGGTTACTTCCAAGCTTGGGAAATTCCCCTTTGTGGTTTCCTATAGGTGTCAGGGAGCAGCAGGAGTCGGGAGCACCTCTGCCAAGGCTGCATATTGGTCATCCAGGGCTGGTGGCGGCAGCTCCAGGGCTGCTGGGCAGCGGGTGCTTGGAACAGGGCTGGGATCTCCAGAGGGCAGCGAGGGGCTGCAGGTGCCTCAGTGCCGGGCTCTTGGCTCACCATGGTGGCTGTGGGCTGGGGAGTCACTGGTTTAATGGCTGTTTGCTTTTTGCTAACATTGGTTTGGTCAGAAACCAGTATAGAGCTCTCTGGTTTTAGACTGTCAGTGCTCAGTCTCTGAGGATGTGAGCAGGTTTAACAGCACGAACCAAATAACAAGGAAAAGCAATTGCTCGTTGCTGGGGTGCCCGGGAGGGAGCTTCCAAGAGGAGCATGCTGCCCGGGCTGTGCAGGCAGCAGGCAGGTGCTGTGGCTGAGATGGGCCACTGGCACCTGCAGAGTGTGTCCAGTCACTTGGCTGCTTAACTGGGTGTTAGGGAGCTGTGAAACTCGGCAGTCTGCCAGCCTTACGGGGGGAGGCGATTTTGGTGGGAATGGATGTGGAATTCACCTTTTGATCCGGGCAGCACAAGAGCCAGGGTGCTGTGTGCTGGTTTCTGTTGGCACTGTGTGCTGGGCAGGCTGCTCCAGCTCTGGGACACAGGGAGACACAGGAGACACAGGCAGTGGGAGAAGCTCTGGCCAGAGGCTGAGGTGGCCTTGGTCAGTGGCACGTTTACACACGCCAGGTGTCTGACAGGAGGGGCACTGTAAACAGTGCAGCCCACAGGCTGTGGTTGAGGCACACAGGTACTTTCCAAAGGAGCTGCAGTTCCTGGTTGCTCTGGCTTTGTGCAGAAAGCCTGTCTGCGATCCCACAGGCTGTTCGAAGCCTCTGAGGTACCGCAGAGTGTGTCTGGTGTTGTCATTCCCAGCCGGCAGCAGGGGGAATTTCTGCTTTGCACCTTCATTTTCGTCTGAGCTCACTGAGAATAAAAGGCAATACTCTTAACAGAACTGCTGCTGAGGATCTTTGTTGGCACAGGAGAGGCACTTTTCCCTTCTGAGATACCGAGCTTTCATTTCAACTCATGTGGAAGCCCTGAAAGCTCTGGAAGTCTTCCTGTCTTTCCTTGTGAGTCCTGGGGTGCTTTTACTTCTGCGCAGCCAGCAGATGGAAAGGCTGTGACCCACTGGCCTTTGGGGAGATGCCCTGAGGGAGCCAGGGCACAGAAGGAGGGACAGGCCAGGTCCAAGCCACAACCACACGACGTGCTTTGGAGATAGATTTGTAGCCTCGGTGCTAACAGGGCTGAAGTGGTGTTGAAATCCACCCTATGGGAGATGTTTGCTTTGCAGGTTTGTTTGAGGCATCTGCCAGTGTTGATTTAAAGGCATGTCTGGGGAAAGCTTGGCCAAATGGAGCGCTTTGCAAAAGTAGCAAGGGCAGGTGAACAGAGAATAGGGACAATTGTGTCAGGTTCTCCCCAGGAACCCAAGGCCACGTGCAGGCAGTGTCTGCCGTCACTGCAGTCCGGTCGGTGTGTGTGTTGTGAGTAGCAGCAGTTTCTTCAGGCTGAAGGTGCCCCACAATCAGTATTGCTACAATGGCAACCTGAAAAATTGCTTTGTCTTGAAAATTGCTACATTTAAAGCAAATTATGTGTCTTAAATTGCTCATCTTTACTAATACAGATTATTCAAAATCATCTCCCAATTTTCAAATATTGGTTTTGATTTAATGCTACTTTTTTTCCATCTCATGATAAAGACTCATTATTCACTATTTGCAACCTTAAGTCTGCACATCTGCTATATGATTTCAGAAAATGAGATTTGCTACTTGAGTACTTGTGTCTCTGGGATTCTGCTCTGCTGTCACTGATGACAACTGTTCAGGGATCCATATAGATCCTATTAATACCAGTTGAAAACTGGGGTTCCAAGTTTCAATTTTATTTTTTCAACCAGAAATAGGGCTAGGAAATTTCTGAAAATTGTTTTTATTTGGCTGGGTGTGCTTTGGAAAGAATGCACCTGCATTTTAGGGAAACAGAACTTTCCCCTTAGCCTTTAGAGACCCAAGTGTTTGGGCTGGGGAGATGACAGCACTAGTCTCCTGTGTCTGAAGATCCTCCTCTCTGATCCTCAGCAAAGTCATTGACCAGGCTTATGCTATTGCTCCCCCTCCACCCTTGGCTTGTCTTTCCGTGAGCTCACTGGAATGAAAACCATCTCTTAGGAAGTTTTTATACATCTTCCCCCAACAATATACCTCAAATAACACGGGTGCTGCTTTCAGTACTGTAAAATGCCAAGTGGTGTGGTGGTGTTACCCATGGGCTTCTTTGATCAGCACAGAGCCAGCCCAGGAAACGTGAGATTTGCTGATACGGCCTCCTTTCATGCGCCAGAGCAATCTGGTTAATGGAGTGAATAATTGTTAGCAGAAACCTTGGGTTTCTAGCCGTGGGGGTGAGCTCGAAAGCCTCAGTAATTCCCATATGCACCTCTCTCTTCCACCTTCGTGGCTAGGCTGTGTTTTGGTGGCAGTACACAGTGAGTTCTGCTGGGTTCCCAGAGCTCCAGGCCTGGGCTGCCGCTTTTCCAAGTCCACAATCTCTGTATAATGCCAGCAGGCAGTGGCCTGTGTGGGTGTGATGCTGCTGGATGGCTGTTGGCTTATTCTGCCCAGGGTGAAATGTCCTCTCAGGACGTGGTACCTGCTGCCCCGGGGTGTACTGTTCTGCAGGGGAAATGTGCTCAGACAGAGCTGGGCTGCCATGTGCGGGGCCAGGAGCACATTTAAACAGGCGAGAAAAGGAGATGCAGAAGTGCTGGTGAGGGTCTCCTCGCTCCTTGCAATGCTCAGAGCAAACAGCTTTCCTACAGGTCAAGTGCCCTTGCGGGGAACTTGGGATCTGTTTCTTTGTGGCACGGCTGTCATTTCTAAGCATGACTCTCCTCAGAGCATCCCTGTGCTTTCCAGAACACCACAGATTATGGCAAGTGAAGCTTCATGAATTGCAGGGAGTTGTTACTGGTGCCAGGTGCCATTCCTTTTCAGATAGCAGCAGGTAAACACCCTGCTTAGAGCGATTTGTCTGTCTTTTGGTAGCATTCTGTATGTCAAACCTAGGTTGGGTTGTATTTACTCTGGCAGTTAGGAGCGCTGCTAAGGAATTTTCCTCATCATTTCCTCTTTCATGTAGTGAAAGGTTGAATAGACAAGTTTAACCTGTAGGAGAAAGCGTTTGTCCAAGCTGCCATGGCTGAGCGTGGAGCTGTGCCAGGAAGCTGCCCAGGGCTGTGACTGCTGGGATCATTTGGGACATGCCACCTCAGGTGATGTGTCTGCCCAGGAGACCATGCTCTGTGTGTCCCTGCCTGGGGTCCCAAGTCAGGCATCCGTTCAGCAAGTGTTGAAAGTGGAGTAATGGTGCAGATTAACTGCACACCACCTCCCTAGCTCACTGCACTGCTTAGGGCCAGCTGGGACCTTTGATTGCTTCTACAGAGGTTCTGTACCTTCAGCTTGCCTCAGATTCCAGTGCCGTGCATATGGGGGGGTGGGGGAAGGAAATTGGAAATGTGATTATCAAGAATTTTGAAGAGTTTGACATCCCCAAAGATTCCATACTCTTTCTAAACTCCATATTTGCAAGTACACGAAAGACCTTTCCAGATGTTTGTTGTTCTCTTTACTTGTAATTTAGAATTGAAGAATTATTTTTACGTACCACAAATAATTGGCATGCATGAATTATATGTCTGCTGAGGTGCAGGTTGATTGCCCCACTGTGTATGTGGCAGTGGGGCAGGAGGAGATGGATCAGGAGAAGGTTTGAGGAGAGGGCTCCCTCTGTGTTAACCCATAGCTGACCTGCAGGGGGGAATTTCAGCAGGTGAACGTCACTCAAACTGCAGTTCATGTTCTGGAGATGGACAAGTACTCTGCTTTGCATCTGGAATTCATTTTCCATCTGTGAAATTGCACCTGCAGAATGGGAATCCAGCTCTCCTGACAGCTCTGCTATGAGCTTGAAGAGTTTCACAGAATGAATGTCAAGTCTTTGAAAAGTAGCTGGGGCCCTGCTGGAAATTGCCCTCATCCAGAGCTCTGAGGCTTTTTACCACCCCTCTCCAGTGAGAGCTCTGGTGGGATAAGCTTTGTTTTGGGCTGTGATGCATTTTTGGGGGGGGTGGTTTCCTCTGCCCTCACTCTGGCTGACAATTTAAAATGTTTTCCTGGTGTGTAATTTATGGCTGAGGAAGCATGGCTTCCCTAACTTTTGCTTGCTCTTCCCTCAGTTTCACCCTGTTAGTTTTCTGACTTCTACAGCTCAAAATGTCGGGTTTGCTTTGCCCCTTCCCCTCCCACCCCAAAAGGTTTCTGTGAATCACTGTTCACTTGGAAAAATTGAATAGTCAAGGAATTTTTTTGCTTAACATACTGATGCACGCTCAAATAACTGGAAAACAAGTGGTTTCTAATGATTTCCAGCAAGGCACCTGGAATTCTCTGCTGCGTTTTTTTTGGTGCCAGGTGTTTAGGGGATGTCCTGTTTGAGGTGGCTCCTGCAGAGCTCTGGCTAGGAGCTTGTTCTTGGTGTGTCCAGTGTCAGTGGAGCCAGGTAACAAACAGCTCCAAAAGGAGGTGCTTGTTCCTCCAGAACCTGCTCCTTCTCTGTAAAAGCTACTGAGGTTTGGTGTTTTGGGTTTGTTACCCCAGGAGGACATTACTGGAGGGCTGCATTAAAGTTTGCAAAAGAAATTCTGAATTTCCCAAGAAAAGCAGGATTTGCAGACAGCATCTCTGTCGCTCTTCAGTCCTGCTTGTTTCTTTCTAAATGGCTCCTTGGGAATGCTCCCGTCTCCTCCCGTGGTGAGAGCACTCAGCCACTGGTTCTGTAACCTAGCACTACAGCTGGACATGGACCAAGCATCCCTGAAAGGAAAAGCAGCCTGCCTCTTCCCAAGCCCCTAGTTATCAGGGAAGAGTGATTGTCAGATTCTAAAGAATTGCAGTGGCCTGCTAGCTCTTGGTGTGTTATGCACTGTTGGCTGAACCTGGCTGGAGACTTCATCTTGGGCTACTGCTGTTGGGATGGGGTGTGTTTGTCACTTCCCTGTGGGAATTGAGGTGGAAGGTTTTCTGTGCAGAAGGATTGTCACTGTTGGTGACAGGCAATACATGTGACACTTCTCTATGAAATTAGCCAGTTACCATCTTCTGATTGCCTAAATCTGGAGATGCAGAACACTGAAGTATTAGAAACTCCTGCCTGGCTTGGTGGCCAGTCTCAGGACAACATCTGACACTGTGCAAGGAGGGCGGTCCTGCTGTCTCTGTTTCCAGTTGTAGGGAAAACATCATAGGTAAAACTGTGGGATTCCCTCCCAGTGGAGTCTGGAGGCCAAGGCAGATCTGATGTGTCAGTTCCTGAAGCATTCAAGTGAGAACTGACCTGTATAGAGGAGGAAACCTGGGGGTTCCATCCTTAGTAAGTTTCCATGGCAAACTTACTATAGTAAATTATAAATAGTGTGTATTTATAATGCTCCAAAGGCATTCTGTGAGAAAATGGTTAGAAAAATGTTCCCTATCTTGGATCTGTAGCTGAAGTGTGAGCAAAATCCCACTTGTCAATCCCAGTATCCCTTCAGAAGGGTTGTGCAGAGCCTAACTGGTTGCTTTGTTTCTGTCACTGGTGATCAATGCAGTAGGCCCAGTTTGATTTTCAGATGGCTCAGGACTTGCACAGGGTTGGCCCTGAGGGGAAGCGTTTCATGAGCGCCCATTATAAAATAGTTGCTGAGGGCTCGGTGTGGTGACAGCCCCCACAGCACGTGGGGGGCACGGCACACGGGCATCCTGCTGGCCCCTGGTGTCCTCAGCACGGACGAGGGCATGGAGATCCTGGCAGTTCCCGAGAGTGTAAGGGCGCTGAGCTGGGAGAGCCCGGGCTGAGGGATGCCCTGGCAGAGCAGGGTGGCACGGATGGGGCAGGGCCAGCAGAACCCCCTTCGGGTTCTCCCCAGCCTGGCACGACCTGCGGTGTGCTCCGCTGGCTGCCCGGGCAGATCCGCATGCCCCGTGCTGGCCGTGGGGCTCCTGCTCCCGCGCTGGGAGCACATTCCCGCGCATGGCACTCGGAGCGCGACAAGCGCCTGCTCCCAGATGCCAGATGTGGAGATGGAGCACCTACTGTGTGCTTCAGCAGGCAATTACTCAAGCCCGTAATACTTTTGCTTCTGAAATTAACCGCTTTATGAATTATACAAAAGGAAATGATCGGTGTTGACAGCTGGTTCTTTCAAATGGAGTGTAACCAAAAACATCATTAAAAAGATGTCTGGAGTTCACCATTCCGCAGTGCTGACTCTCACCAAGTTTTGAACTGCTGTTAGCAATGGCATGTCTTGCCTAAGATTCCTAATTATCCAGGTATTGCCCTGTCTCAATAAATCTGCATTTCTCCTCCTCAGGAGTAATTATGATTTCTGGGCACTGCACCAAGACTTGCAGATGTTTTGAAGATGTGCTGATCAGCCGAGATTAGGACACAAGTTTTAAACTTTATTTCGTAGGCAGGGCATCCTTGAAAGCTGCCTCCATGACCTGGTTCCACAGTCCAGGACAAGGAAGCATGCATGGTTGCCTGTTCATGAGCAGCTTGGTTTCAACACTGGCTGCTAAAAGAGCCCCACACACAAATGTACGTTAACCTCTTAAGAGAGATCTCTGCATTTCTGCTGACAACTGAGCCCACTGGAGGTATTGCTCACCGCTGCTGTCTGTCGCCTCTGGTTTTAGCTTCGTGGTGATGACACCATATTCCCTGTGGAGGTGAAAAGAACTTTCTTTAGGGGTCAGTCAAGGTGACCTGGCTGTGTTTGATAACCTGCTCTTTGTCTGTGCTTCCTTGGAAGCTCCTCAAGAGTATTGCAGGGCCTGAAGTACATGCTTGGGAGCCCGTGGTTAAGGCAATCTCTTGCCATGCTTTTCATTTGTAAGATGTGCTGCACATTGTCCCTTTAGCTGTGATTTTTAGAGCATTCCTCCACCTTTCCTTTCCATTCAAGGTTGTGTGGTTGTTCAGGAGTCAGGAACTATTCCTTATGTTTTTGGGGGCTCCTTCCCCTCTCACCATCTCTGGATCTTTACTCTCAGCATTTAAGTTAGTTATTTTGTTTGTTTTTTGGCAGAGTGTTTGGTTTTTTGTTTTGTTTTCAGTTTGTTTGGGTTTTTTTTTTTTTTTTTTTTGCATTTTTTTCTTTTCTGTAAAGCAAACTAATGGTACAGAGCCTGCTTTGCTTGAGAATACAGAAAAAGCAGTCCTGCTTTCAAAACCTAGTCATCACAGAGAAGGAATATCAACCACAGCTACAAGTTGGGAAGTGCCTGGAAACCCAAAAGCTTTACCCACCCCACATCAGTGGCAGGAGTGATCCAAGTGGCAAAGACCAGCTCCCATGAAATGGGCCCAAAAATTTATTTCTCTCTGTACCTTAGTTTGTTCTAATTTTTACTTTACCATCTGCCAGCCTTTTCCTGGGGCTGTTTGGTCTTTGAAGACATGCACCTGTTTTTATAGGTGTGGAAAGTACTTGAATTGCTTTCCTAATGGAAATCAGTGTTTTATTTTCACCCTGGATTTAATAAGTAAACTCTGGTTACTGTTCATTGCTCTTAGGTATGTTCAAAGCTGTGTCACACAGTGACATGCAGTTGAGGCAGCTGGTTAAATGAACATGACAAATACAAATTCTTAAAAAAGTAATCAAGAGAAAAGGAAATGTAAATAAAGAAAAGGAAATGTAAACTGAATGTTCCCTGGCACTCTGATATGTCCCAGGGCATAGAGATGTAGGAATCAGACTTACATGACAGTGGCTCATGAAAAATGGCTCTCAGACTCCAGTCATCCCAGCTGAGTAACCTGTGTCCCATTCTAAGGTCAAAGGCCTTTAGGCTCAGGGCATTTTTTTGTCTAAATGTTGTTTTGGTTTGAATGCAAACGTTCCTTGCTGGCTTTTCCAGATGCCCGCTCCATTCCTGTGCTTGTGTCATCCTCCTGTTCTTTCTGCAGCTGCTGGGATAAAAGCATCAGCCCTGGATCCATAGTTAGGAAACAGTGGCAGGTTGTTATGCTGGGTTTTTAGGTTTGTGTGCCTGGTGATTCCAAAGACACAACTAGGAATAAGCTTTTGTGTTTTCCATGTAGAATTTCTGTTCCGTGGGTTTTTTCTTTCCTTTTTTTAAAGTGCTGTCTACCATATTTTTGTACATGAGCCAGGATCCTTCTGGGTGAAGTGTGTGCCAGCGCAGCTGATAACATCTGACTGATTTACCTTCATTACTACAATTTAAATCTTCCATTTGCAAGCATGTTCCTGTATTTATAGTGAAGAGCATCCACAGGGAGTTTCTTCCTTGTCCACTCCTCACTCAAGCCACCTTGACTTTCCAGGTGTGCCCGGTGTAGGCCTGTCGGAGTCTGTGCATGGTGTGCAGACACATGGGGCAGGAAGTTGGGAAGGAGGCTCCTCTGGTTGGAAAAGGGCCAGAAAAAGGCAGAAGACTTGAAGGCAAGGATTGGATTTCAGTGTTTTTCCTTACGAATCTTAGTGCTGCTTTGGAAAACTGACGTAGGCACTCAGAGGGCTCGTTCCTCAGTGGAGGCACCCTGGCTGCACCATTCCATCCACCCTTGAGAGGTGCAGGGTGGCTCCTGCCATTTATCCATAACAGTTCTTCCCCTCAAATTCCTGGCATTCTGCTGGCAGTTCAGTGGGTTTGCCAGTTCCCTGCAGCATCCAGAGCTGAGCTGCTTGCACTTGGTCCCTGGCATGTTTCGTGGACGTTCTAAAAGGATTTAGCACTGCAGTTGTCAGGAGTGACTTTATCTGTGTAGCTCTGCTTTAATTCTTTATAAGGGAGGTCTTTGTCTCTTTCATGACAGTTTTTGTTGACTTCTGTTTGCACTTTTTAAGGTTGACATCCTTGTGGGGGAATACATGGAGTGTAAAGGTGTCAGAAGGGAAGGTGGGAAGGAGAGGTGTCCTGGCAGGACAGGAAAAGCCAATTGCCTGTTTCTGCAGACCCCCAGCTCTGCCTAGGTGAAGTCTGCCATGTCTGAGCATCCCTGTGTCCCCTGTCACCAGGGGCACAGATAGGGCACAAGCCTTCTGTTGGAAAGGTGACAAAGCAGACACTTTTTTATCTAGTTTTTATTGTCTGTGTAAGTTTGGTACGGTCAATTAGTGTGTTAAATCCTGCCACAGTAAACAAGAAGGTGCTTGGAGGAAAAGTTTTACTGCCTTCTTAGCTGCGTTGTAGCAACTGATTTGCTGCTGTAATGAGAACTAAGAAGGACTTTGAGTCCCACAAAGTTTATGGCTTGATATGGATGTTTGTTTTAGATACTGCATCTCAAAATCATTGTAAAGCGTTTCTGGGAGAGTTTCTTTTCCAGTTTTCCAGAGCTTCTTTCTTTATATCTTTCTTTTTTTTGTTTTTTTGGGCAGAGTTTGCCAGAGCTTTTCTTTTTAGAGAATTTGCTTTTACTGAAAGCTCTATCCTCATGAAATTCTGATGGTGGAAACAATTCCCAAAACAGGGATCCCGCTCCATGTGGGTGAAGTGTCCGGGGGGTGTAAGGAAGAGCTATTGCTTTTCCACCAGCCTTGTGATCTCATGCAGGGCACAGCATAAAGCTTGGCTTCCTTGGCTCTCAGGGATGTCCCAATTAAATTCAAAGCAGCTCAGGAGAACAGCTCAGGAGGCAGCAGTGCCTGGTGAGGCCGTGGAAGTGTCAGACCATGTGCTGTGAAAACCTCAGGCATTTCTGGCCGGTGGATAAGGTGCAAGGATAGGGAATGGCTCGCAGCATCTGTTTTATGGCTGACTGATCTCTAGGTAGATGGCTTTTGATGGTACAACAAAGACTATTTTGTATCAGTGATAGAGCTGCGGGGTGAGCCGGTGAAATATTTACTTAGCTGCAGGCTGTGGAGTTCCGTGTGAATTGTCGGGTCCTTCCTCCCTGGGCGTGGGGCAGCAGGAGATAGCGTGTGATTCCGTCACAGGACAGCAAGCAGGTGGTTGTTTTGTCCCACAAAGGAAAGCCCTGACCTTGACAATAACCTTCCCACGAGCCTCGTTGTTTTGAGTGAGGGTATTACTTTTGCTGGCAGGGTGACCAAAGGAGCACAGCCTGTCTCGGAGGCTGAGCTCTGGCTGCACCTGGCAGGTTTGCACAGGGATTTGGTTTGAGAATGCAGGCAGACCTCAGCTGTGCTATCACCTTTTCAAATGTACGTGCACAGCATTGCTCTAGTTAGCATCAACTTCTGCAGGACAAGGCTTTGAGACTATGGTTTCTTTGAGAAAACAATTTCATGGCATCCCAGCAAGATGGCTGATGTGCCCTTGGCCTGGTTTTGTTACATTCTGTATCTGCTATTCTCGGTATTTGTGATATTCTGTGATGACCATTCTCATTGTTGGTGCCTTGCTGACTTGACGAGTTTTAGAGACCTGAGGTAGAAAGTTTGTGCTTTAAAATACTCAGAATGTGTTTGTTTTCTCAATGAAGGCTTTGGTACCAGGCACTCCACTTACTGGCATGACCCCTTTAATGCCACTTTTTCCCTTACTTACTCTTGCATTTTCTCACCCTACTATACAAGAGGGGTAGAAAAAGGAAGACTTTGTGTCATTCTTACACTTTCCTTCTTTTCAAAAGAAAATCTGTGGTAACCTGTTATTGACCTGAAAATCTGTTAGTGACCTGTTGTTGGTGACCTCCGTCATGTTTTGCCCAGTGTCTGTTTTGCCAGCTCTGAGAAGTTGTCTGGAATAGGAATATCCATCTGTGAATAGGAATATCGATCCATCAGTGATCTCCCTGGTACAGCTGTGCCCTCTCAGATGCTGACAATGTAGTACTGAACTGTAGTGTGGAGCCAGGGAGTTCCAAAGAAAGGAAATTATTGAAAGTCATCACATAGTTCTTACAAAAAGTAAAAGGGCAGATCAAAGCCTTTGCTGGCCATGAATTTCCAGCTGTATAAAGAGCACCCCTGCAGTGGCAGAATAATACCTCTCCAGGAAGGCAGCTTCTTGGACAGGGCTCCTGGAATGGAGTTTCAAGAGCAGCTTTTCATGCTGCTCTTGAAATGGACTTCAAGTTATGCTGGAAATTGTTTTCATGGGGCATGTTCCCTCTGATTTCAAATAGAATGAAGTTTAAAATATTTTCTTTGCTTTATCTGTGTGGGAGGAATGGGGTGGAAATCTCTCAAGCGTGTTTTGTTTTGCATCTTATTAATCGATCATTTTGCACAAGAAGTTGAAGGAGTGAAAACATAGGAAACAGGAAAGAAAGGAGCTGGAGGCAAGGGCTCGGGGAGAGGAGAAGGCTCTTAAACTTCTGCAGAAGGCGTAGCACTGAAGCTACTTCAGCCTTTCACTCTCCAGGGTGATAAGTGAATTACTTAAAATGCCAATTGATCTGGGTGGGAAGTGGAAAGCCACTCTAATCCGATTAATCCCAGAGCATGGGATGCCTCGCTGGCAGTGTGAAAGCAGCCCCAGCACATGCTCAGCTGTTGCTCTTTCACAATGCGTGGTGCAGTTGTCACTCCCAGGCTCCTGCCAGCAAAAACATCCGCTGGGTTCATTTTACCACCAAATATTTTTACACTTCTGTGCTAATAAATATAAACTGCCCTGGCTGCAACTACCGTGTCCCATCCTACCGTTCTTGCATCGCACCAGAGATGCGAGCTGAGCCACGCTGCTGTCCTGTTCATCCTCCCAGCAGCCCGATCCCTCCTGTCCCAGAGGAGCTCGCCCCTGGTGCTGATTTCAGCCCCTGAATGTAGCAGTGAGCAGAAGGGAAAAACTTCAAGTGAGCCTTTAGAGTTGTAGCCCGTTGGCAGTCCATGCTGCCTGCTCTTAGGGGGCCTGGAAGGATTTTCCTCTAGCTGGCTGCTGTTACAGGCATGTCCACATGTGTGCAGAGCCTGGGAGGTGGCCGAGGTGCAGGCACTGCTGGCATACAGTGCTTTTTCCCTGGCTTAAAATGGTGCTGTGTTCTTTGGCTGTGGAAGGACGGTGCGGCCAGTGCCTCGGCCTGATGCTCTGGTGCCGCAGTGTAGGGAGGAGCATGGCTCAGCAGGAAGGTGGGGACAGCACCAGGTTCTTCTGTGGAAGGACCTTTCTTCATCTGAACTCTCTTTAAGGGCATGCCAAGCATTTAAGTACTGAAAATATACTTGTTTTCCCCGCTTCAGAGGCTTACACAGCTGAACTCTCCAATATTTATGTTTGACGTCAATGGGAACGTTGCCTGAACGTGGGATTAGAAGCACTGAGCTGTTCCCTGCTCCGTGTGTCGGGAGGCAGCAGCGTGTGCGCACCAGCCAGCCCAATGCCATGGTGCTGCTGTCATGTTTGGTGAGCCCTGCCACACAGGGAGCTGCTTTGGGACAGTAGATTATAGGTAAACACCTGAACAGTGACTGACGCTTACTTCCAGTCATCTGGAGTTCAGGAGATTGCTGATCCCCTTCAGCATTGGTGACTCCATCGCCATAACTCTGGGTAGTAGTGACAAGAGGATGTGGGCTTTCACCAAGTAACACGTGAGTGGAACTCATGTATTCCTTGTGGATGCACCAGCCCAGCTGTTGGCTCATTCTCTCTGCTTTTCCAGCTCGGAAAAGTGCTGAGCTCCCTCTCTGGTGATTCAGGTCGGGTAACAATGGGCTGCGTAAAAAGATGAGGATATTAATCCGGGCTGTATTCTCTGCTGTTCGTCTGTAAAATGAGACATTAATAACCTGTCTCTGCCTTGGTTGAGTTTTCACCAGAGTGATGTTGTCAATAAAGATGTTCATGATTAAGAAGTTCTTGGCTTCTCTGAGGAGGGGGTAAACTAAGGTACCTTGGATGGCTCATTTCCAGAGAGCTGCAGAGAGTTCAAGGAGGATGGAATACAGATGCAGGAGTTTTCCTGTTCTTCCTTGACAAAATGATTGACAGACAAAACCTTGGGTGTTTTCTTATTTTATGCAATTAGAAAGTGTACTGGACCAAATTGGAAATGAAAATATGATCTTGATGTCCGATTCCTCTCTCTTGCCACAGGACAGCTGGGTTCCTCTGTTAGTATCTAAGGGCAGATTCCAGGTTTGGATTTCTGTCATGGCCAGGTGATGAAGGTGACTTTCTCAGGTGGGAATCTGAATGCACTGCGCCTGGGCTGGTGCATTTCTGTACATTTCTAGCAATTTCTGTTTAGGAGGTGTTGGTGCAGACCTGCTTTTCTCCCTGGATGGGCTGGGCAGTGCTTGTCAGTTGCATCCGTGAGACTCCAGAAACCTTTGTGTTGTTTGAGTCTGCTCTGTGCAGCCCTGTGCTGCAAACATCAGGGAGCAACTGTTGCCTCTCAGAGCAGAGGAAGTTGCTCTCCTTAGTGTGCTTTGGGCATCAGAGTAATAAGGTCAGACAGAGCTATTCTGCAGCATTGGTTCATATAGAAGCAGAACCTTTTGCTTCTGTAGCACATCACAGAGCACCTTCTACTTTGGGTGCAAAAAAATTTAAAAAATCTCCTTTCTGTTTAAATCTTACTGCTGTAATTGTAGCCAGTCCGCTGCTCTGACTACCATGAATGCATTTTTTCCAACACAGATGTTCTAGTCATTTGCATTCTGTTGACATCAATGTTTAATTTTATGTTTTTAAAGCTCAATGTAATTTTGCTAAAGAATTACATAAATAAGAACACGTGTGTTACTGAGCTGCATCTCTCCCCACAACCTCTTGGAATCCAGTCCTTCGCTTCTGGGTGGTCATTGTACTTAGAGGGTGTTTTTATAGCGGGTATATAGTGGGAGCTGTCTGGTATAAATGAGAATACAAGGGAATCCTGTTTACAATTAGGACAGTTGAACTATCTTGCCTCAGTTGTCCGTCTCTTCCTGTGGTCAGTGCAAGGAAATTGGTTTGTTGTTACAGGGACAGCTTGGGATGTGTTTCAAAACATCAAGAAAAGCTTGACTTTGGAGAAGGGAAAACATTCATCCTGTGAGGGCTAAGGATGCTGTCTTTGAGCATGGATGGCAAATAGGAAGCATTAAATCCTTTAATACAGAAAGGAAATCCCTGAAAAGCTGCATTATGCCTTTTACTTCTTGCCAGTCCCTGCCTGTCATAGTTGATTTCTGTCAAGATAGGCAGAATTAGAGTTGGTTTCAGGGTGAAACAGCCGGGGCTGTTCCTCATCCTGTCAGTGTTATTGTCCTAAAAGATGCTGCTGCCACATTCCCCTGTACTTGCTGTGCCTCTGCCATCCCAGTGGATGGGGAGATGCTGCCATACAGAATTCAGTGAGAAGAAAACTGATGTGTTCAAAAATGAGGGAGGTTACTGGACAGCTTGTTCTTGTGAAAATCACAGCCATTTAATGAGAGAATCTGCCAGGACAGTGGCCCCAGACTCAGGCACTGCTTTGGGTCAGTGCCATGCGAACGGCTCTGATAAAAACCCAACCTGCCTGAAATGCTGGTGCCCAAAGTTTGCCAAGCCACGTTGCAAAATGGCGTTTGCCGTCTAGGTTTGAAGTAGTGGAAGTGTTTGTGAGTCCTTCCAGATCCACTCTTGCTCATCCCCCTGAGGGCTGTGGCCTGAATCCCTCCTTGTCCCCAGTTTTGTTTAGGTGTTCTGAATCTCAGAGCTGGGCCTGGTGAGATCAGATTGATTTCTGGAGAAGCTTTGCCAGGCAGCTAATCCTGGCAGCGTGCTGGGATAGAGAAATGGCATACATCTCGGTTTGAGAGATGGAGAAGGGTTTGATCTCGCACCTGGTTCATAGCATGTGATGTACCTAATGGCTTGGGGCCATCTTGTTCTAATGTTTTTAAGGGCATAATTTTAGTTCATTTTTTTAATGTTTTCAAAGGTTAAAGCTTTAACTAATTGCAGATATTAACAGCTCTATTTTATACTGCATCATCTTCATCACTGCTGCTGCTGTAAACAGAATGACACAATGTGTGTGGGGAAAGACTGGGCTGTGGGTGACAGCACTCCATCCTGAATCCATTCAGGCTGGGGAAGCTGAGCAAGGAATGGGTTAGGAATAAACCTGTGCCCTAGACAGACCATGTGTGTAATGCTTCTGATGTGTGCTCACAATCTGAGCTCTCGCTCAGCACCAGGAGGGTTACAGAAGGGCTCTGCTGCAGCACTTCTCTCCATCTGCTCTGAGACACAAAACTCGTTTCTTTTGTCATCTTCCAGCAGCTGCTCGTTCATCTCTTCCAGAGGAGATGGCTTTCATGTCCTGTGCTCATGCAGTAAGTGCAGGCATTGGCAGTATTTAAGTCAGGCTTGGTCCAGGGCAAGGTGTGGCCTAGGGGCATGTGTTCTCCCTCCCTGGAAACGAGGTAGGGAATGTTCTGGCTCTTCAGAGGGTGTGCAGTTTGCCAGGGGGGATAAGACCCCGGTGCTGTCGGCTGCTTTCAGGCAGTGGTGAGGAAATGCCTGTAGCTGCATGTGTCCACAGTCATCCTTGTGCCTCCAGGCAGCTTGTGATGCCACAGCCTTGAGCTGCTACAAGCTGAGACGGCGCATCAGAGATGTGTCAGGCTTTGGTAGGGATGCTGGTATCGCTGCCTCACCTGAGCACTCCTTATCCTACTAAAATGTCTTATTACACTGCTGTTGTATGTTCACCTCCTGGAGCAAGGCATAAAGGTTCCTGCATATCCTTGCTGTTGAGGACTTTCCTGTTACTTGGGAAGCCACCTGACTGAAAACTGTATCAGAGTTCTGAATAGAAGTGTTGAGGCTGTGGAGTGCTATTGACAGAGGGCAGTGACTAAGTGTGTGATAAATCCAAGTAAAGATCAAGGGCACGTTACTTCCCGGCAGAGCTGTGGTAAATGGGACTGCATTCCCAGTGGGTGCTGTTGGGCAGTAAAGGAAGGGGGCTACTGGAGCTCTCGGCTTAGGAAGGGTTCACACTCGCTCCCAAGGAGAAGGTGCTGGACATGCTTTTGCTTGATCTGTTGCTGATTTTCTGTTCAGCCTCGTGAAAGGGTAGGAATAGTTCAGAGGAAGTGAAGCATGAATAAAAACAAGTTTTTTTTTTTTTTAATGCCAAATGAAAAGTAAGCTGAAGAAATGGGGGAGAAGATTACCTTGTTAAATATGAAGGAAATATAATTAGAGGGCAAGTTGTCAGCATAGAAATAAAACCCTAGAACCTTAGTGCTGATGTTTTAGGTAGGATCAGGTTGAGGTTCAGAGTGGCCATGGACTGCTTCAAGATGTTTGTGTTCCTGGTTGGGGAACATTCCTGTGTATATTTTCAGAGTTGCTCAATGTTTCAGACAACTTGTTGGAACAAATTAGGCAGGGAAAAATTAAGCAGTGCTGGTCACTTCGTTCTGGCCTTCTTGAGTTCACTGACTGCTGCTTTTTCTTTCTGTGTTCAGATTCTTGCCCAGTTAGGAGAGCTGGGAGATGATATTCAGGGATTAAATTCTTTGCTATTGGCCATCACTGGTTTTGCTGGAATGATAGGATAGAGCATCCGGGGAGACAGAGGGGACTCAGCAACTTACTATGGCTCTATTTTCCCTCTCTTTGTCCAGGCAGCTCCTGAATGTAAGCAGCCTTCTGGTTTACATACTTACCCAGAACAGGCAGAAATGTGCCTCTGTGTGTTTTTGGAGCCAGGCTCCTTGTTACCTGCTGCCTGCTTTGCATAGGCGGGTTGACACGGAGCGTCTGCCGAGGCAGCGAAGCCTCATTTATTGGTGTTGTGTGTCACACGAGCACCGCTGCCAGCCAGACCCTGGCAGGAGCTGTGTCACATCGTCTGTAACTGGTCACGGCCCTTGAGGTGGGGACTCCGGTTCTCAGAGTCAGTGAAGCCAAGGAAGGGTCACAAGAGGACTGGAGGGTAAAAGCTCCCGAGCTTCTCCTGTAAAGTATCACACTGAAAGGGACAGTGTCCACTTGGGAGCTTCCCGCTTTCTGTGTTCTTGGTGAACTGCAGTTACTCTGAGGGTTTGGCTTTCGGAAATCTCAGAAGTTTCAGACGCTTTGGAAGGTAAATTAAATTACCACCAACTACACTGCTTGCTTCCTTTTAAACAGAACACATTCTTCTCAAATTGGAATGTAATTATGGACCTGATATACTCTGAACATTTCATTTGTTCAAACTCAAAATTGTATTCTCTGCAAGCTGCTTTAAAGCCAAAATAAAAACCCCAACCTAATTATAGCAGCAGTGTGGAGGAGGTCTGCTAGGATATTGTATGATACATTTTGACAGCTGCTTTTTACTGGAAGGTTGTCAAGACCCTCACAAAAACGTTTTGAATTCCTTAAAATGAGTGAACCCAGGATCTGTAGCAGTTGTGTCGCCAGCAGAGTCCGGGACTGGGGCAAAGCATTGGGCTGGGGCAAAGGTGTGTTCTCATCTCTGCTGGGCTTCTCAGCTGCTTTCAGGGGCTTTTGCTGAAGCAGGAAAGGGTGGAACTGAACTTTTATTTGGCACATGGGAGAAGTCTCCAGAAATGTTCATTGGAGGAGAGACATTTCAGATATTTTGGATTTTAAAGCTTGGGCACAGTGCTTCACTGTTGTGGTTGTGTTCTGTAGGTCAGTGGCAGGTGAGGTGGTTAGAACAGTGACTAAAATCCATCCCTAACCCCTTCCTGTCTTCCATAGCTGTTGCCATGTGGGTCCCTGGCACCACCCTGGTGGTAATCCTAGGGGCAGTATCAGGTGAGTCCAAGGACAAGGAATATTCAAGGACCTTGTGTACACTGGCGCAAATGGTGTTCGATGGCTCTGCTGGAGAGGCGTTTTGACCCTTAAAAATCCCAAAGAACAGACAGAAAGGTAGAGAAGGGCCAAGAAGGAACTCAGGAGTTCTCTTCATCCTGTGGAGATGGCAGTTTGTACTGGGCTTTTTGGAGCATTGGCTTATTCGACAGGCTTGAGGGAATATTGAAAAGAAAAAGCTTCCCTAGGCATGGGTTCAAGGAAAACCTGTTTACTGAGGTACCCAAAAATCCCCTTTCTTTTGGGGGCTGCCAAAACAACAGGTAGAGGCAGTGGAGGACTGCAGCTCGAAAGGAGGAAGAGGTGTTCCTGACAATGAAACTGGGATTGGCAGATGTGGTTTTCACTGTAATGTGTCACAGTCTTTCCCTGAGTGCCTTTGGTGCCAGAGCTTCTGCCTAATGGTGGCATGCATCTGGGTAAGGAAAATCAAAATGAATTACATCCTGTATAGAAGCTGTCATTGTTGAATAGAGAAATTTTTCTGGGAGATTTAATAACCCATGTTGTTCTTAAAAAAAAAAGCAGAAAATATTTTCTTGATGCCCGCAGAGGCAAATTAACAAGTTACACCCTGTGTGATTCTGGCTCCGAGGCTGAATGCATTTAGGGATTCACTTGTTCAACAAATGCTCATTTGCATCAACTGACATTGACTCAGACTTTAGGGGAATCAGATTTGCTTTGATTTAGCTGAACTGTGAAGTACATTTGAGATTTGTTATTTTTTTTTCCAACTGTCTGCCAGTATGAATTCCAGAAGTGTTTACTGGAATTTCAACCGAGACAGGACAGAACTATCCCAGGTGGCCTCTTACTTGTTGTTTTTATTAACATCATTATTCTAAGACTACAATTACTTGGAAAATGCTGCTAATTAGGATTACCACATGGTTTAGCAGGAACTGAGGAACCTGCTTCTCCTTTTGCATAAGCAGTTTGGTCGTGTCTGTCCTTGGTTTCATGGTCGGGAGCTGTGTTTGCAAGTGGGGCTCAGGGCGTGGAGTCCATTTGTTAGCAAGGAGCGTGCAGTCTTTGATGTGAGAACGCACCCCACCGCCCAGTGGGACGTGATCGTGAGGAATTTTGGTGGTTGTGTGTTGTTGTTTGTGGCTTCTGCGAAAGAAATGCCTTTTGTGAGGGGATCGGTAACTGACATCTCCAAGTCTTTCACACAGAGAATTCCTAGGACTCGCTTCTTTGACAGATTTGCATGTGCAACATCCAGCCAGTACTTGAAAGAAAGGGCTGTGTTTAAAGCTTTGCTTTGTATCCAAATAATGAATGTATAAACACAGGCACAGAATGTGGCCTGCCTAGGTCACCTGTTTGGTTTCAGCTGGCTGAAATGAGCTTTCAGTAAGTTACGTGTTCCTACCCTGGCTGCATTGCAATGGTTTTTCTCTTATTAATACACTGTTTAGTTAAATGTCAGCGTTTTTAATCATGTGCACTAGATTGTGAGGGTCTAGTTCAGTGGTGAAGGGCTGTTTACTGTAGTTCTGCTCTCCAGCACTCCGAGGAAGGGACCTGCTGGGCGTGTTCCTCACCAAGATACTTTGGAAGCTGTCATAGTGCTCTTGCCAGGCTTCACCAGTACGTCCGCTGGAGCACTGCGGAGATTTGGGAGTGATTTAACTCACAGCAGAACTTGGCATCTGGCTGGGTTAGGAGTTGTAGAAGTTGGCTTGATCAGTGATTTATAGATGTTGAGAAGATGTTGAACAACGATTTTTGAGGAGCACTGTAAACAAAGCATGTTTGTATTAGGGCTTCTTTGATGTGAAAATCTATTCAGAGGGTGCCAGGTGCTATCTGAGAACAGCATCAAGACCATCCCGGTGTGTAATTCAGCGGCAGCAGGCGTTTCCTGCTGTTGCTCCATGGGGTGCACCTGGTGTGTGGCACAGCTGAGGATGCCTGTCCAGGTACAGCCGTAAATGGGCTTTTCAGCAGACTGAAAGGGGGGCCCAAGAGCAGTTTTAAAGTGAGATGACTTAACATAAAAACTTAGAGCAGTTTTTAAGTGAGGAGGCTCTCACATGACAGCCAAGTGGCATCGGCTGGGCTGCTCTGAGCCAGCTGTCAGCATCAGCCTTGTGCAAACTCCCTAATGGTCAGGAGTGGTGCCCAAGGAAATGGAGCTTCTTCCCGACCAAGCCAGGTTTGGGATGTGCTCAGGATTCGCTGGCACTTGTGATTTCAGATGAGAAATAAGAGCTAAGTCACAGTTACCCCTCAGGAACAAGTGGTACAAGGTAGCTGAGGGGAAGGTGACCAGTGCAAAGGAACCTGTGTGGTTTCAGCTGTGTTCCTCTGGGCTTTTGAATGTTGGGAAACATCTCTGAGTAACCTGGCTATCTTTTTAAACTTCAGCTTAGGGTATCTTTGGTCTGCTTGTCTTTTCAGATGCATGGCTTATACTTCCAGCTGTGTTTCTGACAAACGGGGTGACTGAGGGTTTCTGGATGCAAGCAAGCAGGGTGTGCTCGGGAGTGCTGCTGGCAGGGAGACCCGAGTGGAGTTACCAGTTGGATTTCACTAGAAATGCAGAGAGATGCTTTTCTCAAGAGGGTTTTTGCTCTACTTATGCTTTTTTCCATCTGAGGGGCAGACCGCACAGGACAGCTTAGGAAGGTGTCAAACCTATGGAGTTCATACAGGCTGCAGTTCTTTCATCTGTACAAACAGTACAGGGATCAGGCATGCTGATGGAGCGTGGTCAGGACAAGTCTGTAATCATGATTTAGCTGCTGATCGATGAGCCCCACACCAGGTCAGGTTTCCAAGCTGTCCTTTCCAGGGCTGCTGTGCTTGAAACCTGAGAGTTTCACTAATCAGTGCTGTGGATGCCAGGGCAACACCAATACCACAGACCTCTCCACAAAACTCTGATTCCACTTGGTGGTATCTCCTTTGGCATCTGCAGTGAGAAGAGCCTGGAAATTCATGAACTTGAAGAAGTAAGAAAATGGGAGCAGTGCTATGCAAGTATCACTCTTGGGCCAGGATCTGATTTCCTGAACTCTTGATGAAGTGGATGGCCAGGAAATGCCAAGGAAAGCTATCGACAGCAAAAGGGAGGCACAGCTTAGCAAAAGGGGCAAGCGGGGGAGTTAGGGTAGAGAGGGCCAGAGCTGTGAACCCACTCTGGCAAGGTCAGGGGAGGGCAGTGGTGGCTGCTGCCGAGCCCGCACATCCAGGGCCCCTGGGGCCATGTGTGGGATGGCTGCTGACTGAGTCTGAGCTAGCAGCATGTGTTGGACTGACCACAGAGGGGATCCCAACAGAAGGCTCTGGTGTGACTGGAGAGACAGACACGTTGGGCTCTGTTTGTGTGCTTGAAAGCCTGTTTTCCCCTAAGTCTCTCTTCATAGCCAGTAGAGGTAGGCTGGGCGCCTGGGGGAAGACTGCAGAGGACTGATATAGGGCAGTGTCTCCCTTTTCTCCTTTCCTTCCTTCTTCTCTCTCCAGTCATCTGTCCTCTCTGTGAAGAAACAGCAGCAGTTCCATAAATGGAGTTTTGGGTAATGCTTTCTGTCCCAGTGTCATTGGGGTTTAATCCGTGCAAGGCTCCGCATGCTCCGCGTCTCCTCGGTGCTGGCAAAGGAGCCAAGCAGCAGCACAGCAGTACCTGGCTTTGATGTTGGACTTAGTGGTGACTTTGGAGGAGCCTCAGAGGAAATCTCTGAGATGTGAAGGAGAAGCGCTCAGAATTAGGTCCTCTGGAGAGTCCTTCCTCAGTCCCTTCCAGTGAGGACTGGGCTTTCCATGCTTGCAGTAAAACCTGTTGGCAGCACAGCACACGCTGCCAGTTTTGGTCATGGCTTGCCTGGAGGTGGATGTTCTGGGGTGGTGGAGTGCTGAGCTTTGGGGGCAGGAAATAGGTGAGAGACACCAGGACACAAATCACTGAGCAGTGTGAGGCAGCCGTGACAGTGGTTTCTGGACAGTGGTTTCTGGACAGTGCTTCAGCTCAGGCCGCTGGGCCATGAGGAGTGTGGGGCAGTCCGGCAGTGCCGGTGGTGACACAGCCTCTGCTGAGCTGCAGTGTGCAGCCAAGGGCAAGTGGTTGTGCATGTGCTTCCTGGCAAGATCATCTTCCCTTCCCTGGGCAGCACAGTGTGATTCCTTTCGGCTCTGCATCGCTCCCTCCTTTCCCGTGCCAGCAGCAGGAAGGGTGGGAGGGTCAGCCCTCGGGGCTGGGGAAGGAAGGAGCACCTCTGCCCAAGCTGCAGCCGTGACAGAAGTCCCTCTACCATTCCATCACCCTAGGCGATGCTGCTACTCATTTTTTCTCTCTTTTTTTCCTGTCAGGAGAACATTTTGTTGAGGGAACAAAAGGCTTCAGCCTGTCAGCCCCATGAGCTGCACGTGTAAGTCATTGAGGATGTGGCTGTTGAGCATCTCCGTTGTATGACAGATCTGGAACCAAATGCGTGTGAGTCCACAGAACAGGCTTGATTCAGTTGACCAAAATTGTAGGGTAGCTCTAGTTTTCCCTTTTTTAATTGATGGCAGGGTTTTAATGTGGTCATAGTACAAAGTCACGTGATTTATAATCAGATGGACTAACCGCTGACTTACGCCTCGTAAGTCCACATGCATACCTTCCAGATGCAAGGCAGAGAGCAGCAAGACATGTTTAGCATGTGTTGGTGAGGCTATTTTCTGATAGAAAGTAGGCACCTGGTCCTAAATCCCACTGGCGTGAGAAATCAGCAGGCAGAGATATGCTTGACAAGCCCCTATGCCTATTTATAGGCAGGTTGGTCCAATTTAGGGCAAGCTTTTCACTTTTTTGTCCCCTTCCAGCTACGTTTGCTGCCAGATTGTTCTGGCTAGCTGCGGGCTGCTGGAGCTCCACACGAAGCCGTCAGCACAGCGGCACCACCCTGTAATTACACGGGAAGGGATCTCCAGCCTCAGCTTTGCGCTGCTGGATTCGTTGGCAGGGCGTTCCACGCGTGGCACTCGCACCCACCTGGCCCTGAGAGGCAGGTCAGTGAAGCAAATCCAGCCTGGGCTGCTTTCACCGTGAGGGGAGTTGTTCCTGAGGTAATTAAAATCCTCTTTCCAAAACCCCCGGAGGTCTAACACACCAGGGTGTCATGTGCCATACAGTGAAGGTCATCCACAGGCTTCAACTCCAGCAGGTTCAATTAAGAGATCAGACTGCCAGCTTCCAAAGTCAGAGATGTTTTTTCCTTGGCTTTTGGTTTGTTTGTTTGTTTTCCACAAGAGCTTTTGGGCTGTTCGGTCCATGCAGGCTGCTTTTTCCAGTCCGTTTTCTGTCTTTTTGTTAATTACTGGCACTGTAGTTATGCCCTCTGTGAGGGATTCTCACTTCTGACCCGCTCCCAGTGCTTGATTGGACTGATGGGTGGATTTCTCTCCTGCCACAACACAGAAAGAGGCATTGCAGTGATGCTGAAAGTAACTGAAGTCTATTTTATAACTATAGGTTTTACACAATTAACAATCTTAGGAGCAGGAATGCTAAGAGAGAAAAATTACTTCCCCAAAAGCTGCTTTGCTTGCAGGTGCCTTCCTTAAGGCAGAGTTGATTTGGGGCACTTTGCCCAAGGGAAGTGGCAGGCAAAATATGGTGGATGCCCGGTGTGCTGTTTCTGTGTGTGTTAAATTTGGCATTTTATAATGAAAATCTGCAAACAGCTTCCGCAACTTGCCACGAGGTGCTAATGAAAGCTCCCTGCCCTGAAGAGTGTGCAAACTTCTTTTCCATGCCTACCCCTGCTCTGCATCCATGCAGAAGCATGAACTCCTGCTCCCTGGGCTATCCCCCTCCCCTGAATTGGGGAGCAAAACTGTAACTGGCCCGATCTGCAGGAGTGAGAACTCCTCCATGGTCTCTTCCAGCAGTGCCAGCATTGAGTACACACAGGGAATACAGCTGAGGCTCATGCCAAGCAAATTTTACGGATGTTTCAGTAAACAGCATTTTTGAAAGGAAAAAAAAAAACAAAAACCCAAGAACGGAAGTCTGGGAACGACTCGCTCATTTCAGCAGTTGGAGGCATGACATTCGTTACAGTCAAATCTGTTCAAATATCCTTGGCAAATACCAGGAAAAAGTGTTCTGTGGACAGGTGGGTTGTTTTTAAAAGGTCACTCTTTAAACAAAAAAAAAAAAAAAAAAGGAGGAAGAGGCAGGCTGCGAGGATTGCAATCCCAGCTGTCCTCTGGGAGAATCAGTATGGCTGCAGGGAAGCGTGGCAGGTGCAGGACAGGAGCAGCAGTGTGGCTCGGGCTTGACCTGTCCCCTGGGCAGGGAAAACTCTGTGGCATTGACAAGGTGTGGCCTTGGAGAAGTCTTACCTCCTGAGCAGGGCGTGCACAGTTAGGCGGATGCATGTCAAATCATATTTTTAATTAGCATTTCCAAATCAACCGCTTAACTGGCTTCTGTGCCTGGTGACAGGAGAAATTAGTACACTGTTACATGATCAAAAGTATCTAAACTTTCATATCTTAACAGCAAGTCATTTCTGCTTTGCTTTGATTTATTTCCTTTCCAGTCTTTCTCCTTTGAGTTAATTTTGGGTTTTTCCCCCTTTTGTGGAAATTTGAGGACTCTGGTCGAGATCTCAGCTGCTTTTTATGTTTTGTGAGTCTATCTAGGGCCATGGATTTTAGTTACGTTTTAGCTTTGCTGAATCAAGCTGGTTTTTAACTGTATCTATAAACCTTAAGCCATCAGTCAGTGCCTGCTGTGTCTGGCATGGATTTTTGCCACGATCCTTCAGGTCTCATAACTTGAGAGTGTGATCAAGTGGCGAATGGTCGTGGAGCTGCTAGCAGCTGTCATGATACCTGGAGTTCATCTCTCCTGGGTTTTGTGTCAGAGTGTCTTCTGCTGTGTGGTTTGATTCCTGCTTGCTCTCCTAGGCTCCATCAGAAAAGGAGAAAGAGGCATTTTGCAAACTGTGCCTAATTATGCCTTGTGACTAAATTTGGGAAGGAGCTTGCTCTGCTGCTCTTGGAGAAGGATGCGGCTGTAGCTGCTAGCACCAGTCAGCCCCTCTGCACCTGCCAGGCACTGGCAGCTCTCCAGCTGCCCCAGAGGCCAGGGAGGAGCACGGGGAGAGGGAGGCTTTGGAAAAGCAAACACTTGTGTCCGCAGGATCGCCGCCTTGAAGTTGTTATAGTGCAAGCACAGCGACCAGGGGGTGATGTGCTGGTTTCAGTCCCTGCTGTTCCAGAGGAAGGCTCCTAAAATCTGAACAACTTGTTGCTGTTTCAGGATTTTGTTGGTTCCCACGTGGCCTCTGGTATCAGGGTGGGCTGGATGTGTCTCCTTAGGGAATTAGAGGACAGGCTTAGAGGCTCTCAAAGGCAATGACTTTGGCCACTGTTGCTGAAGAGTGGCAGCGTCAAGCAGAGCCCTCTGACTCTGTGTTTTGCCTCGATGGCTGGAGCTGAGATAGCCGCGTTTGCCAAGGCAGTGGGGTGGGCACAGGTTGTGTCTGTTGAGACCAAAATAACGCTGAGGCTTCACAGATTTGCTGGCTGAGATGGACTCCATGTCTGGTGAGGCAGAGCCCTGATCTGGGGAGGATGTGCTCCCATGCAGGACCAGGCTGGGGACCCTCTGCTCAACCAGCAGATCAAGCAGGAGCATCTGTTCCCCTCACGTAACTTCCCCCCCGTTTTTGACTCATTTTGAAAGCGAGAACAAAAAAAGCAAGCGCTCCCTGAAAGTTCAAAGATATGCAAATCAGTCCTTTACTGTTTTGACAGTAATTTTTTCCCCCACTGGAAAACAGATTATGCAAACGGACTTGTGGAAAGCCAAAGCCTCAGAGCCGGGCAGCGGCCGCCGCGTTCCTGCAGCGCGCGGTGCAGCGGGAACGCCGCGCACCTGCCCGCTGCTGCTCCCTGCCACGGGCAGGCTGAGGCTGCCAAGGCAAACAGGCAGCAGACTTTCAGTAGCACCTGCAGAGGAGCAGGGCTGGCCCCTGGCAGCAGAGCCCCAGCCCTGGGTTCCGCTGCATTTTTCTTTGCCTGACCCATTTTTGCAGAGCTGTCACTGAGCAGTCCCTAACCCCGACTTTAGGCATACCCCTATTGTTCTATTTTCTCTTGCCTTGAAACTGTCAGATTCGTCAGTCAGGTGTTTTCTGGGGGAGATACTTGGATGCCTGTCTGACAGGGACACTACAGAACAGTGAGCTGAAAGAAATCCCATCCTTAAGCAATATTTATGAACTTCTGAAAGTTGACATTCTAGCAAAAAGAGGGCTGCATTTCTTCTCACATACTTTCCAGGCTAAAATCTTTTGCTGGTTTGTCTAGTGGTTTACCTGTCTAATAACTGCTCCGCTCGCATATGTGTTAGCAGGATAAGTAGCTGTGTGTGTTTTCAGTGAATCAAGTAGCCAAGTAACAAATGGCCCCGCTCCTTTGGGAATGGCCATTTCCTACAGCCCTGCGGGCCAGTGGCAAATCCGTGGTTTCCAACCAGTGTGAACTGGGAACTGGCCATGCTCATTATGGGAATTGAGTATGTTCAGCTACACTTGCAGTAACTAACCTCTGTGCTCTGACCCACATCCTGGAGCTCGCAGGAAAAAGGTAATCCAAAAACCCCGTAGTTGCAATGGCCCCACACCCCCTAAATCCATCATTCTGCCTCTTGGCAGGGTGCCACGGAAAAATGGTTCTTGGGACTTGGTAGAGGGATTTGGAAGAATCACATAGGAGCTTGGTTTGTGTAGCAGGCACAAAGGGCCATCCCAAGCAGCCGAACCCTCAGTTGTGTCCTTTGCCTCCCGTGTGGCAGCTGTGACACGCAGCAAGGCTCGCTGGAACCGCGTCCTCAGCCAGCTCCACGGTGGGGAACGTGGCTCAGGAGGTTCTGTGCCTTTGAGGGAGCGACTGCTGCCTGAGATGGCAGCTCTGCAGGGTGTTCTGGGCTGCTCTGCCCTTGGCTGTCTCTCTCCGTGTGCTGAGTTTTGCTTTGGTTTTGTGTTTCTCAGTCCACTAAAAGCCTTGTAGTTCTGCAGTGGTTGTGAAGAAAAGCTTGCTTCCCAAAAAAGTCCCAGGAGGTATCTGCCGGTCTCTGGTTTTGATAAGCCCTGATTGCAAAGCAACTCCTCTCTCCCAGTCCTGTATTTAAATTCATAAGGGGTGGGGAGTCCTCCACTGGTTCTTTTTTTTTTTTTCTCCTTTCTTTGTTGATTTCCTTTTCTGCTCCCCACAATGTGCTCCTGACATGCTGCCTTCATGCTTCTGCTTCTTTCCTCCTCCTGTCTCTTCCCTGTGCTCAGAAGATTGCCTGCAGCAGCTCCCTCTCATTGACCTGGAGAGCTCACGACCCTCTGTCTCCCTGGTCCCCGTTAGCTGCACCCAAGGGCTGGGGCTGCCTTCTCCCTGCTGATGCCCACTCCTTGTCTGGCTGAGGAAATTCTTCCTTTTTGAAAGGCTCCTGTATTTCCATGCTCACAGAATCAATCTAAACTCGGTCTCCCAGCAAGCTGTTCTCAGCCAGAAGATAGTTTTCCAACTGAGGCAACACCCTGTTTACATAGATAGGCAAATTCACAGTCCACAGAGCTTCTTCCACCGAGAGCAGCTGTCGAACGCTTTGTGCAACGGCAGCACATGGTTCACATGTACAGCAAACAGTTCTTCTTCTTCTTACAGAAGGGTAACCCTTTTTTATAGTTATTTTTCTTTTTTGTATTTTTCTTTCCCTGAAGAGTTGAAAGCTAGAACATCTGCTTCTTGGCCAGCCATTCTTTCCCACAAACGTTGCTTCCCAAGTTCAAAAAGCTGGGTTGGGTTATTGTGTGTGGACACGTCTCGGTGCCCGTGTTTCTGGAATCTGCCTGGGAGCACACCAGGCAGCTGGGAAGCCTGGCAGGCTCCGCTGGGGCCCCGTGTCTCGTGCTGCAGGGTCACTGTCTGGGAAGGGACGGTGCTTTTGTGCCGTGTGCCACCTCCCTCACTCAGCCCTGACCGAGCAGAAGGTCAGTGCCAAGCCCTTTGTCCGTGCTTGGGGCTGCTTCAGCTCCGGGGAGCCAAAAGAGCAGCTCAGCACGTCGTTCCTGCATGAGCAGTGGGCACAGTCAGAGCACCTGGGTTACAGATACCAGGCGAGGTCCTGTCACTGACTGCTGTTGCCCACTGGTGTTTCGATCAGATGTAACCTGAGCTGCAGGTGGCAAAGAAAGCCAAACGTGCCACAGCAAAATGAAATTGCTCCTCATTGAACACATATTTAATGTGTTTTGCACCTGTCTCTTTCAGACAATTGCACTCGTTCCCCTGAACTCCCACCTGAGACGCTGTCTGTGTGAAAAGTTTCCTCTGCGGTTTAGTAATTGGCTTCTAGATATTGTCTGTCCCTGCTTTGCTGTCACCTACCCTTGGTCTGGTGTGCTGTTAAAGGATGTGTCCGAGATGGCTCCAGCAAGGCTGGCCTCTTTGTGTTTGCCTGTATTTCCTGTCCCCAGCTGCACCGCACCTGAGCACTTGTGCGCTGGTCTCAGAGCACGTGGAATTCCTGTGCTCTCCAGTTTGTTTGCCATCTCACAGGTGCCAGCCCAGCAGAGTCTGTGGGGACATGTAAAATTCAAAGGTATCTAGTGTGTAGGACGTGCCCAAAGCTGCATTGAGGAGGTGCTGAAAGAAAAGTCTGTAGTGAAATGCTTCCTTTGCGAGTAGGAATGTTCTGCTCTAAGCATAGAGGGGTTTGTGTAGTGCTTAAAGTTTTGCAAAGATAATTGACCCCCATACCTTTTAATCTCCAAGAGGTCCCTTGGGAAAAACCTCTTGAAAAAGAGTTTTTTTCCCCCTCACCAGGATTATCACCGGCGTTTATCACCGGCGTTAGCCCTCCTGCTCCTTTGGCCAGCCCAGAGCGAAGCTCTGAGCTCTGGAGAGCTCCCCTGCTGCATCACTTTGTGAACCTGGTGTGTGGGAATTAGCACAGGTCTGAGGTCTTCCCTTGCAGGCTGCTCTCCATGAACAGCTTTTCTTTCATCAGTGGCGCTGCTCAGCAGCAGAGCCATGCCCCAGGTCGGACTGGCCGTGTTAGGGGCCAGGCAGGGCAGGTACTGCCTGTGCCAGCAGAAGGATGGGGCACGGAGGAGCCGTGTGCTTGGCAGGTCTCTGGACTGATAGCACAGGACTTGATTTTGTGGCTGTGCAAGTTGTGCTTGATTTTGAGGATCGCTGGGTGGAAAAACACACTTAGCGGCATGGTCCGGTGGGGCTGTGTGCTGAAAGGCAGTAGAACTGTACAAATAATCCATGTGGTTAAGGAGATCAGTAAATGCCTGGATTAATTGGTTATTCACAGTGGTTTGCTGGTTTTCTTTAATCTGGTTTGGGGTATGACAGGTTGATGTTAGGCTTTTCCAAGGATCCCAGGCATATGTTGCTGAAGAAATGCCCTCCTGTTTAGTGCAACTCCTTCTAAGTGCTCTGCTTTTGTCTATAGGAAGCAGCAGCCACAAATGGTTTGGAATAGTCAGAGCATTTGCGACCGCCAGAATTTGTCTACCATAAAACCGTATCACTGGAGATGGAAGTGTGAAAGATAGTGGGAAAAGGTAGGATCTGGCTCTGTTCCAAATGACAGTTTGCCAGTCTTGAACTTTGTCTGCTGCCTCAGCCTCTTCCCCATTGAGAGATTTATGTTTATAGGGCTTACCATAAACAATTAAATGAAAATATACAGTATTGACTCCACTGAAACTCCAAGAACTCTGCAGTTTTTGGTGAAACCTCACTTCTGCATGTCTCTAGGGTCTAAGCAGGGAGCAGGGAAAGGAGCCTTAGTGTTGAGTGGTCATTGTCATAGCTCCCTTCCAACTCAATGCTACTCTTGTACTCTATTTTGCTCAAAATTGCAGTAAGTATAAGTCACTTTATTCCAGTGGTAAATAGCTTCAGTCATTAGGCCTAAAAGGTCTGTGTACTCGTGCCTTTCCAACCCCATCACAAACAAATGTTCTTCCACCTTTTGCCACAGAAATTCCTGAAACCTCAGGGGTGGAGCTTTAAAGCTGTGTTTCCCTCTCGGGTGCCTGGCTGTCCTTGTGCCTGCCTGTGGCCACAGCCTGCAGTGCCCTTGCTCTGTTTTTCCTCTTATTTTTCCTCTGGGCTCGTACCTGGCTCTGCAGAGGCATAAATCAGTTGTCCCAAACAGGGAGGTGCTGAGGATGAGGAGGAGATTTGTGTTTCAAGATGGTCAGAAGTACTGCAGGAGGTTCTTCTGGCTCTTCTCATCAACAGCATCGAGGGTACAAAACTGCAAAATGACTAACACATGTTTTGAAGGAATTAAACGTGAAATTGGAAAAGGAAACGTGTCTCAAGTATAACAAAGGCTTGCCAGATAAACCATTACACTCTAGAAATCTGCTGCTGTTAAAATAAAAAATGTTTTTGAAAGAGTTCCATGTGGTATTGTTTCCATTTTCCCATGTTCAAAAAAGAAGTATCACTTGATTTCAGTTGAGTAAAAACAAACATGTGTGCAGCTAACAGATCCTCTTATACCTCACCTGCATGGTGACCTCTGCTTTCTGCCCTTAGGGTTTTCTCTGTGGATTCCTGGATGCAACAACCCTTCTATCTACTGGTTCTTTTTGCTTTTTGAGTGTGGTAGTGTGAGATAAAGAATTCCCTTTTGCCAGCCTATCTCTGTTCAGCTGCCCTGCCCTAATCAGCATTGCTTCTGGATGTTTTTACAGATTTTGCTCTGCTATTAGTTTGCTTGTATTTAAAGTATCAGATTTTTGCTCTGTAAGTCATTGGCTGTTGGAACTGAAACAGTGCAGGGGTTGTCTGGCAAGAGACAAGGCTGGGGAAGCCTGCTGCGTTCTCTGGTCAGGACACGGAGCAGAGGTGTGCAGTAACCAGCACCTCTCTGAAAAAAGTCTGTTGTGAACATTAGGGTGAGTCAGTTCAGCTTTGGCTGCAGAGGGGCATTCCAAATAAAATAGCGTTCTCACTCTTCCTACCTTTCTGGGGTGGGCATTGCGTGGACAGTAGCACTGCAGATGGCCTGGCAAACCACCCTTGCTCAAAAATAGGTGTCTGAGGTGTCCATTAGACTGTTTGAGTACTGTGTACGTGGCAGATACAGCCTGGAGCCTGTGGGAAAAGCCTTCCCAAGTGCATCCTTAGGGCAGTCTCCTCTTGCCATGGCTTAGGAAGTAGGAACCATCAACAGCTATGTGTAGCATCATGCACAGTCAGGTTCCTGGTGACCAGGCAAAGGGTATGGGGGAGTTCATGTGCTTTCTTAATTTTCTGAGAGCATTTTCTGTAAATCAAATCACTGCTAAGCCTCTTCTATCAAACCCTCGTGTTCCTCGCAGAGCTCGCAAGCAGGAACGGAGGATTGGAGGGGCCAGAGTGACTGGTGAGGAGTCTGGGTGGTTTGTTCAGGGGTCAGTCAGCACAGAGAGACACAGACATCTCAACACAGTTGAGGTGGGAAGCAAAAATCTGGATTTTGTGCTTTTAAATCTCAGGGGTGAACAGACAATGGCTGTTCAGGACTGAGATAAGAACAGGCGTGAACATAACTTTGTGTCTGCTTAGCAGAAGTTGTCCTTTCTACATATTAGGAACCTTTTAATAAAAGAAGCCTTTTAAAATTCTTGTTGTCGCATCCATCAGAGGGGAAATGTCCCCTTTGTACTCAGTAGGTATTCTTAGTCCTGGTTGCTCTGAGTGGAAGAATTTCACATATGCTCCGACCACTTTTACCATTCCCTGCATGTAAACTAGGGCACACTGCCAACTCGATGTACAGGTCAGCACATTCATCCCTTCTAGAGGAAGAATGTAGCTTCAGGTGATGTTTCACTTCTTTCCTAAAAGAAATGGAGGAAGGGGGGTAGAGCATATCCCGTGTCTGGGGTTTTATAGGTGGAATGTAGCCCATGCAAAGCTACGTTTTTTACCTTCTCGCTGAACATAAAGGGATGTTCAGACTAAGTGCCAGGACAGCTTGTTTGCTTTACTTGTGTCTGTGTGTGCACAGTAGTTACTGAGGTTCCTACAATACTGAGAAAGCCTTTGGACACATGGAGGGACAGGTACGAAGAAGCCCAGGAAGAGAGGCTTGGCTAGTACCGTACTGATTTAAAGATTGGTGTTGGCAGAGAACTTGCCGTGTCCCCTGGAAACCTTTTCACTGAGTGGGTAAAAACATCCTGTTTCTTGGATCGAGTCTTACGTGTGAGGCTTACCTGCTGAATCTGGGATTTGTAGTTGCATGCCAGGTTAAATACAGCTGGAGGATTAGACAAGTTGTAATTGCATGGGCTGACATCAAAACTGTCTTCAGCCATTCTTTAGCAATCTAAGAAGCATTTGCTTGCAGGTAATCTGCCTCTGTGTTCTAACCAGCTCCTTCAGAAGGTGTCCAGAGAGAGCACCGTTTGCTAATGGGATAATCGATGCCTTGTATAACTTAGTCCTTCAGCTTTGAGTCCTTTATTGAGCTCCAAATCAAAGTCTTTACCTTGCAATTTTCTTCCCTGGCTGCTTATGCATTTGAGCAGATACAAAAAAAATCCTTTCTGGACATGGCTTGTGTGGTGCTCAGGCTGAACGGCTGGGAGAGTGTTTCTGCCAGGATGCGTTGTTCCGAAGAGCTGCCGTAGCAGGTTCAGTTGTTCCACAATGCTGCCTCCCTAAAGAGAGTGTGTCTGGGAAGCTGCCTCGCTTCTGAGCGCTGTAAAGCCCTTGCTCTTGGTCATGCTTACTCTGAGTCACTTGGGAGAGTGTAAATTTGGATTTTTCAGGAGAGGTTTGTATGGCGCGCAGAGATATCAAATTATCTTTTCTATGTGGAAAGGCATACTTTGCTGAAACGCTTTTTTATCTTGGCTGTCTGAGTCTGTCAAAAGATATGAAACTTGGTCTTAAGTTGAAGTCTTTGGATCAAATTCTTGTTCCCAATACAAAGCAAAAATACTGAACGATGAGGTTTATGTGATGTTCATACTTCAAATCCAGAGGGTAATATCAGAGGCTCTTGTATTTGATCTGCGTGGTTCCTCTGAGTATTTTTGCCATTTTACTGCATCTCCCTATCGAGGGAGTATTATTTATATGAGATAATCCTCATTTGGTTCCAGTTTGTTAAATGAAAGGAATGTGTTAGGCCGTCAGTTCTTAAGAGGTCTGGAATCTGGGCTGTAATTGAATCCATTCCCTCTCAGCTAATTTATGTAATCTGATGAGAAACAAGTGTAGTACAGTTTGTTCAAAGAAAATGGAGAATGTTCACTTTATCAAACCCTAGCAAAAAAAGTTTTTTGAATGAACCAGCACAGCAAAAGGCAAAGTTTGGGTTCCCTTGTCTGATTGACCATGCTTGGGGCGCCTCTCCTAATGAAGGAGGATGGAGGGAATGTCTTGCAGTGGAATGGTACTCTCTGGGTTTTGTGTGAGCTGCCTGGTTTATTGGTTTTCCGTGGCTAGGTGTGCTATTTGTGAAACTGCCAGCCTGGGTGCTGTTGTGTCCTCAGGCTCCGCTTGTGACTGCGGCATCTTCTGTTATTCTGACGTCTGCATGTTGTTTTCTAAACCAGAGCCAGGCAAGGAGCCGTTCTACTGCGGCACCTGCCCTCCTAGATTTTCCCCTGGACTAATGAAGTGAAGTGCCTCCTTTATCTGATCAGCAGTGAAACTCATTTACTCTGGGCCCAGACCTCTGGGCTGAGCAGGGCGGCCCGGTCGGGGCCGTGGGCGCTCGGGAGCGGCGCGCGGGGCACGGCTATCGCAAGAACCATCCCGCTGCTGCTGCCCTTCTCCTCGCGCGCTGCTGCTGTGGTCTGCTCGCTGCAAGTGGGCGAGCACTTGGCAGGCAGTCGCCGGCTGGGATTGGAATTCCCTCCCCTTGTGTTCTCGGGTGTATTCAGAGATACAATCTGGTAATCTGTAGGGACCTGTAGGCCAAGTCATGGCCAGCAACCCTTTCCCAAGCGTGGGGCAGAAGGCAACTTCTCCCTTCCCTGCCCTGCTTTGTGGGTTTAAGAGCAGTTGACAGAGGAGATCTGCTGTAGCCCCACACATCCAGGCCAGAGTGGAGAGGGAAGGAGGCAGTGGGCAGTGGGAGCTGAATGGAACTCCAGCTGTGCCGGTGGAGCACAAAGGCAGCAGTGACCCCATGCAGGGGAGAGGGGTGGTAACCCCGGGGTGCAGCCCAAGCCCAAGGTATGGGATGCTCCATGGATGCCTGTCAGTTGGTGACAGGAGCAGCTCACGTACAACAGCGTGTGCCTGGTGACAGCTGTCACTGTGATCTGCCAGCTTCCGGGACACAGGATCTGCAGGGGGTTCAGAGGAGAAAAGGCTGTTGGTTATGGAGTTTTCTCTTTTGTAATCAGCAGAGGTTTCTTTGCAAGCGTGTCAGGAGCCTGTGCTTATGTTGGAAGTCCCACAGCTGGTCCTTCCTCCAGTGACCTTGCACAGGATCTCTTAGACAAGAGCTACAACAGTGCATGAGGAGGGCAGTGCTTTGTTTTATAGTTCCTACAAAGTAGATGTGTTTATTTCCTGGTTTGGCATCATACTTAACATTTTTAAAACCACTTGGCCCTTCGCTTGCTCCTGAGTTCTGGACTGGCTGACCAAGATACCGATAGTACGGGCCAGTCGCTGTTGAGGGTTTGGGGAAACAGGTGGCCAAGGCGTGAAACTGGGGAGCCTGATGAGAACGAAGCCCGGGAAGGCTGCTGTTGCTCCCAGCCTGTGACTGGAGCCATATGGGGGAAAAATAGCTTCTGAACATTTACATGTGGCTTTGTATTCTCCTTGCATAATGGTGATCCCCGTGTATGAGGCTTGATGTCTGCACTCACGGGTAGTGTGTCCTGATTTTTGATGATTTTCAATACCTGCACTCCAGTTCCTTTCAGTATTTATGGCTCTGTCAGTCATCTCTTCGTGTCCTGGCCACGCGCGTTGCTGTCTCTCACTGGCATCCAGGATTTTTGTCACAGTCTTCACATCTTTTGGAGGTGAAAGCAGCCACTGTGCTGATGTGAGGAGGTGCCATGCAGGAGTCCAGGGCATAATCCCTAGGAATGCAAAAAGCAACGGGGAGCAAGATAGATGTTGGATAGATGCATAGGTGGGAAGTAGAGAGTACATTCGATGTTTGCATATGTGAGAAGTAAAATCCATTGCTGCCAACTCTGTAAATGTTTAATTTGGAGATGTGTGATTCCACGCCTGGCTTGTCTTTAAATACAGCAAATACTACTTTTCTCTTTAAATTTCTCTCTTTTTTACAATTTCAACTTCAATCTCATAAAGAAAGATCAAATCTCTTCTGAGGAAAGATGGGCTTTTTACAGCTTTGGAGAAACTAACCGTATATATTTGCAGTAGGGAAATGGAAACTACAGATGACTAAAATCTTAGGTGAGAAAGAGTTGTGACTTACGGAATGTGCTGTCCTGCTCTCCCTGTGTTGTCTGGTTTGCTGAAGGAACCGCTTTCCCTCTGAGTTCCACCAGGAAATAGCTGTGGCTGACATCTGGGGTGTCCAGATTTTTTAGTGGATGGCTGAATGGCAGAACTAGTACTTTCTTCAGCTGCCATCCATGTTGTAGCAACATCTATGGCAAGCTCCTCGTGCGCAGTGCCGGTCAGAGCCGCTGTCACTCGTGGTGCCAGCTGCTGCAGGTACGGGTGGCGTTGTGGCACACAAGGTGAGGGTTTCTCTGGGGAGCCACCTCTTGCCAAAGGCAGAGTTGGTGCCTAATGCTTGGCAGGGCACAGCCTCAGCACGAGAGAGCCCCTGCCCATGCCTGAATCCAGAGACCAGAGGCTGTTTCTTGGTGGTTGACTTGCAGGAAACAGAACTGATTGGGTGGGGGGGCGATCTGCTTTAACTCCTTGTAAAAACTTCCAAAACTGTTATTTGGAAAAGGCCTGGCATCTCTAAAATTGTAAGGAGAGGGAGGAGCAGGAAGAGGCAGAGAACAGCCCCTGATGAGCTCAGGGTGGGTCTGCGATTGCTGGCTTTTGTGGCTGCATTTTCCGAGCTCTGCTGTCTAAGCTATGTCAGTAATTAAAGATCCAGTGAAGAACGGGTATGCAACTGCACTTCCCACATCCTTGGTGAGGTCTGAGCAATCAGGGTCTTGGAATAAACATTTGGTTGAAAAATTCCTCAGTACCCCGATCTGAATCTACTCATCTCCTGTACTGCTGCAGAGATCTGCAAGTAATTTGATTGCATACAAAGCAGTGTTTCAGTAACAAGTTCTTGTTCAATATTGCCATGTTTCCCCTTATTTCGGATTATTGATCTTTGCTCCCATGTAATGCCAATTAATTTTTCTTTCTATGTAAATGTCTTGTGATTAATCATTTCACTGCTCATCCTTAGATCAAGTATTTTTATAAAAATCATGCGTGTCTTATGGGATGTTCAGAATGTGAGCTGTGGGATCTGCAATGAAGGAATGGTAGTCAGGAGGCATGCACAGGAGTGCTGGCTGCTCAGGAAACCCATCTGCTTCCCTGCCCACCTGTGCTTGCATGCCAGCTGCCCTCCCGGTGTTGTGTCCCTTCTGACATCCGAAGCCAAGGACCCCTGAGCATTGCCACAAAATGGAAGCTCCCAAGTGACGTGCTGTAATCCTTTGCCAGCACTAGCTGGAGGAAGCTCTGGCCTCTGCCCTAAGTGGAAATCTGTCCCCAAACCCTTCTGTGGCCTGGCTAGCATTCTAAAGGAAAGGTTGATTTTCTTAGACAAACAGGACAGAGCAGCCTCTTACACTCTGTTTCCCTGACATGTCACTGGGTGTTGTTCCCAAGGTCTTGTCACTGGTCAGCCCTGATCAGACCCAAGTGAAGTGGACACGCAGAACACACGGTAATCATGAGAGAAGCATTCCAAGGACTGATAACCACATGAAAGCTTCTTGTGTATATTCTTAGGCCTTGTGGCTCTCCAGCAGAAGCGAATGCCAACTGTCCACCCCAAAACTACTTCTCGCTGTAAACATAAGGTGCATGGAACTGTCTTAAGTTTTTTTCCAGAAGGAGATTCTGGTGTTGCCACCGATTGTGACATTTACTGTAGGTACAGGGCTTGCATGCTGCCGTAAGGGAACTGATTTTGGGCATTGATGGGCAAGCGGATCCCTGGAAATCTAGATTTTGTACCGGTGGGGAGAGTTGTAGGTCTTTTTCCAGCATATCTGAACTGTGTGCATCAGTTAAGGTCTGCAGGTTGTATTAGCCTGTATATGTTTTCAGTCCTTTTCTATTTCTTCAGCACCCCACCAAAATCCTAATTTTGTTCTGGATCTTTGGTCTTGCAACAACATGGGGATCTGTTGTTGTGGTGGTTGTTTGGGATGACCGAGTGAAGCTGGAAAGTAGCAGGAGGTTGGTGCTGAGGAGCTTCATTCTGCTGAGCCACCAGCACGTTCACAGCAGAGTTGTTGTTATTTAGTGGAACACGTTTGGTCCTTAGATGTTCTCCTTTTGGCCCTCTGTGAAAGAGGCAGCTGGGGAAACTGTACCCTTAGCTCCCTTTCCCCACACAGAGAAATCAGATTACAGATGACTGAAACCTTTGGGCAGTTCTCTGAGAGGCAGGCAGGGACAAGCAGTGCAGGCCAAGCCACAGTTCCCACCGCAAAGAAAACAAAAACACAGGTGCTGAACGGACTGCGGCCACGCAGATGAGCTGAGCTGTGTGTACAGAACACGGCTTTGCACGGAAGGGGAACGTCGTTCTCGTTCTTTGGCTGTTGTTCGCTCAAGGCGTGCTTCATTTCAGCTCGCCTCCGGGCAGAGTTCTTACAGGTCCTGCCGCAGAACTTCTCCACGGTGAGAGAAACGTGTGATCCCGGGGCCCGAGAGAAGAAATTCTGCTGGAGGGCCCCTCCAGGGGGGAGGCTGCTGCTGGCCACCTGAGCAAACACCCAGCCCAGCTGGCGAGCCTGGAAAAGCCAGCACAGGGGATATAGGGAATGGCTGTGCACAAGGGGGTTTGCTCGGGGCTTCCCACCTCGGCCTGCCTCGTGCGAGGCTGTTCCCTGCGTACATCTCTGGGGCCGTGGGCAGGAGCACAACAGGGAGCACGTGCCTCCTTGTTTCCAGTAATGGGAGAGCCAGCGTAGGGCATTGAGGTCCATGGAGCATGGTTCCAGGCATTGCTGGATGGGTGCTATGGTTCTGAGCAGTGCTGGATCGGTGGCATGGTTTCAAGCATTGCTGGATCGGTGCCATGGTTCCAGGCATTGCTGGATTGCTGCTGTGGTTCTGAGTGTTGCTGGATTGGTGCCATGGTTCTGAGCCGTGCTGGGTTGGTGCCGTGGTTCTGAGCCGTGCTGGGTTGGTGCCATGGTTCTGAGCCGTGCTGGGTTGGTGCCGTGGTTCTGAGCAGCGCTGGGCTGGTTCTGTGGTTCCAGGCAGTGCTGGATGACAAGCTGCTCAGCGTTCTCATTTGTACCTGGCGTGCCTGGAACGTGTGTGTGTGTCAGGAATGCAAGGAAGTGATACAGACCAGGGCACAGTGGTCCAGCAGAGCCGATTGACCCCAGGGAGAAGAGACAAGGTCCCTGGATGCGGGACAGCACACCAGAGCCACGGGCTGGGGTCTGGTCAGAGTGGGGCTGGGAACGCACGGCTGGGGCAGAGCTGGTGTCGCTGACCCTACGAGTCGGTGTCAGGAGCCCTGCCACAGCAGAGCACACAGAAGCCCTTCCGAGACAGCCAAACAGATGTGTGGAGGGCTGGTGCGAGGCAGCCGAGGCGGAGCTGCAGTGGGGAATTCTCCAGATGACAGCCAGGAGGGCTGGATGCGGGAGCCACAGCAGCGGAGGTTGCTGTGCTGAGTGAGCTCTGCAGCAGCTGAGAGCCAGGCAAACAGCAGCACGAGTGTGGGGTTAGCCTTCACATGCTGAACAGATTTTGCTAATATCACTTTGTTATGCAAATATGTAATTATTTCATTTCCTCTAGAAGGAGTATTTGTGGTTTCCTGTTCCCTGGGACTTCCGAGCGCTTGTGTAAAGGGAACAAATAGCTGCGAGGTTGCTGGGTTGTGCACTCTGTGGCAAGCTCTGAGAAAGTGAAAATCCTTGAAGTTTTGGTGGAGGTTTGAAATGGGACTTTTGGAGGGGATGCTGGAGGGTGGTGAGGCTGGCCCTGACGATGGCACAGGCCTTGCTCACCATTTAAATAAACTTAATTTGGATTGAAGCCTGCTCTCTGCCAGGGGCTAAGGAATTAAAATGCCAGGTTGCTGCACAGGCTGGAGACCGTGGTGATCAGGATGGAGCTGCTCAGGGACAGTAGGGCCTGGAGTTGTGCTGGCTGTAGCTGGAGGGCAGGATATGTCTGGATAACTGGTTTGTGGCACTTGTGTGGAAGAAGCAGAAAAGGAATAGCAGAGAAGCACAGAAGCACAGTTCCCCTGGAGGTCAGGTGTGAGAGTTTGGTGACTGTGGAGAGGAGCTCCTGACATGGTTTGGTTTGGTTTGGATGGTGTGCTCACAAGGCTCTGGCATTTAACAATCTCCTGGAGTGGGGGATATTCTTAAACTATGCAAGCTGCAGAACTCTGTGTAGTGAGTGTCCTGATATGTCACAGGGACAGACAGCCCATAAAGTGAGGGATTTTTGAAACCCTGTGTGTGCCTGTGGCAGCTGTTTGAAAAGGGAGATTCAGAGGAGGCTCCTAATGCCCCGAGATGTCACTTTTTCCTTTCTGTTTCACATGCAGTGTCCTCTTTCTCTCTCCTTGCTGGCTGTAACAGGCTTGTATAGGGCTAACTTTATATTTTAGACACTTAGCTGCAATCGAGTGCTGGGGTGAGGTTCTGGGAACCGAATTTGGGGTTAATTTTGCATAAACGGGGCTTTCTGCCAATACTCAAAGGATTTTAAATAAAAACTCAGCCATAGGGTGCTTGAGCTTCCATGTTAAACTGAAAGTGGTTCTTGTCTAATCCCCTTTTGCTTGAGAATGGTGTTACAGATGCACAGTATCTCTGAGGGCTTATTTAATTTTTTGTCTACTCAGGTAGTTCTCGATTTACAGTGGTCTGATCTCAAGAGTCAGGAAGCTGCTCAGAGGATGTGTTGGGGATGTGCAAAAGATGACATCTTCCAGCAAATGGCTTGGTGCTGCAGGTGTAGGACAGGATTCAGTTATGCCAGTTTTGATTTAAAGACATGTGGTGTGTTGTTGCTTGGGGATTTTTTTGATGTTGCTTCTTTCAACAGTAGAAAAAAACTGAAATCCTGAAATTATCCTGATATGGTAATTTCCAGTTGTGTAGAGAGCCTTCTTTGGGACTGACACTTCTGCCATGGATATAAGCCAGGGACTGCTGCTTGTGCTGAATTTTTCAGCCATCAGTTTAAATAATTTTGTTTTCTTTCTGCAGGGATCTGCATTGGTTTTATTACTTGTGTCAAAAAAAAGGCAATTTATACCTTAATGTTTTAATTATGAGCTTATTAATTATGTTTACTTGTATTGTTAGCTTTTATATTGCCTGTAATGTGCATTTACCTAATGAGAAGTAGAGATAATGGTACGACTTGCATGGATAGTGGCGCGGTGTGTGTTTCCACATCTACGGATGTGATTTGGAGATGCATGTGGCAGCTTCGGTGCCTCAGCACTGTTTGAAGATGAGTCACTGCCAGGGGTTGTATCTGAGCCTTCAAATGGGGGAGCATATAAAAATCACTGCTCTGCTGTTGAGAATCTTCACTTTCCTCCCTACCTGCTGGTGGGCACTCGCCTCTCGCAGTTACAGATGGGCTTGTTACAACTGCGTGACAGTGCTTGCTGCCCATCCTAATTTCAGTGTAATTTGAGAGGCAATACATGATGTGGTGTGGTGTACTATTCAGGGCTGGATAATGACACACTTGCTGTAGCCCGTGGAAAAGCCAAATGCCCTGTGCTGGAAATGATACGTGCTAAGCTCCTTGTGCTGGTCTCTAGGCCAATCTTATTATCTCCCTTCTTCAGCTTAGAAACCAAGCCGGTCTTGGGAACCAGCACACTCAAGAACTGTGACCCTGCAGCGAGGCTCCTCTTCCACCCCTGGTGTGTTCCCTGCCCGAGGTACAGACGAGGCACCCCTTTGTTGCAAAGCAGATTTGCTGAGGGACAGCGTCCTGTGTGCTGGGCTGTTGTGTAAGGCTGAGACATTTCTGTCCTTTGGTGCTGAAAGACAGCAAATGCGGGAGGCACATGGAATTGTCTCAGCCGGGCAAGGACACCTTGCCGTGCCCCGCTGTAGCCGAGGATTTCTCTAGGCGCACGTCTCCTCCCACGGGCTCCGGGCTGCTCAGGGCAGCTCTGCCGGTCCCGGCCGGGTTGGAGGAAGCCGAGGGTCTCTGAGGGTGGCTGGTACTCCGGAGGGGCGGGCAGAACCCCACCACGACCCGGTGAGCATCGCTTCCGCACCCGCTGGGGTGCTCCACTCCCAGCCAAGCCTTGAGACGTTCCGCGGGAGAAGCGCGAGTGGACAACTACTCGCGATTTTATTTATTTATTTATTTTTTTTTTTCAATGCGATCACGTTATTGTACGGCCTTTGGGAGGGGCTGGGTGGAGGCGGGCAGGGGACCGTCCTCCGCCTCGATCGCCGTCCGCCCAGGGGGATGGAGTTTCCAGAGAATCCCCTCCCTCCGTCCCGTCCCGTCCCGTCGCTGCGCTCCCCTGGGGTGGCGGCTCCTCGCACTTCGCCCCCGCCGGAGCGAGGGCGGGCGGGGCGATCGCCGCGCTTCCCCCGCTCTGCGCGGCTCGGGGCTGCACCGAGCCGGGAGCAGCACCGCCGCCTCTGCCCCGCAGCAACCTGCGCGGCTGGGAATAAAACCCCCCTTTCCCCGCCGCCCAGGAAGGGCGGTCCAGACCGCGGAGCTTTCCTCCGCCCCGCTTTTTGTCGGGTTTTTTTCCCCCTTTCCCCCTTTTTTCCTTCCCCAGGAGAGGCAGGTGACGAGGGCGCGGGGCAGCGGCGGCCCGGGCGGCCGGCGGCGGCGGACAGGGTGGCGGAGCACATGCTGCGGCTCTACGAGCAGTACCGCGGCGGCCGAGACCCGCCGACACCGGCCGCGCCGTGGCTCCGCCGGGGCAACACGGTGCGCGGCTTCCGCCCGCTGCCGGCAGGTGAGTGCGCGCCGCGGCCGGGGGAAGAGCATCGCTGGGGTGGTGCCCGGAGAGCTCGGTGGAGGGAAGAAATGAGAGAATTGGAGGAGTATCGCTTCCTGCGGGGACTGTGGGGTTTGGCGTTATGTCCTGTGCTTAAATTATTGCCTTACCGCTTCTGCTCTGCTTCAAGCATCAGTGTCATCGCGGTGGCTGAGTACAGTGCAAGGGAGGTGGAGTAATTAGCGGAGCTTCTCCGGAGTCCCCTGTTTGTTAGTGGTGTTCTGCACATGTAGCTTCTGTTGGAGCCAAGGGCTGGTGTGCACCTGACGGAGCCGTGACATGGCTTGGGGTTACTGACAGTGAGATGCAGTGGCAGATGAGTTCAGTTGAAGCATCACTTAAGCGTTGCAAATATTTCATCTTGGCATCTTTGGAAAGGGCGCTTACGTCTCTCTGTGATTGCACACTGGCATGGACAGGTGGATGGGTGAAAATGTAAAAACGTTTTCTGTAAGGGAGGGGGATGAGTTTAACATTCCAGCATCTCAAAAGAACCATGTCCCAGCAGAAAGAGAAGAAGTCACTGTCTAAATGCTAGCCCTAACCCTTCCCTCTTGTGGTTTTTGTGCATGTGAGCTCCACAAGGGCTAAATGGAATGGCCAGCACCCAAAGATGGGCATCGCTGGGATGTCCTTCCCTTATCTGCTGCACCCCAAAGCCTTGCTGTCACGGCACACACAGAAACCCCATTTGCTAGTCTCTTACTTTTCTTTACACCGGTGCACTGACCCAGTGGCTTTTCCTTGGGCACGCATCTACCAGTATAAGTGAGAGCTGTCCGTGAGTTTCAGTGACTTGCTTCAAGTCCTTCCTGTCCTAGGAAAGAGAGCTGTGGGTGGCAGGCTTCCTTGCTTCTTCAAAAGCATCAATGTCTTTTGTAAGGCAGCTCTGTGCAGAGACCAAATACAATGAGGAATGAGTGGCTTTGGTGTCTTAGGTTTCAACCCTGCAAGTATTTGTGTCCACAGGAGAGGCTTTAGAGGAGTAATTACCCTGGGTTTGGAGCACTGAGAGCCAGGACTCTGCCCAGCTGCTGCTCTTGCTAAAGAGCTCTCTTGCCTTTCTAACGTGACTGGTTTGCCTAGTGAAGTCTCATGTCCATGACTGTTGCTGAATTAAGCCTACCAAAAGAGGGGAGGATATAATATTCACTACAGCACACCCCCCCGCCCCCCAAAAAAAAAAAAAAAAAGAGGAGAGGTTGTTAATGATCCTAGCAGAGCAATATTTGCTCTGTTATGCATATCTGATTAAAGCCATTTATTGTTCTAAACCTAGAATGTTGTTGGTTGAAATCCCATCTCTGTGGTCTTTCTGATTATATTAGTACTCTCACTTGATGTTGAGTGGCAGCAGTCCTATAAACACACTGCTTGCTAATCCCTTTCCTCCTCCTCCAATACTTCCACAGATCAAGTGCCAAAGCAATAAATTGGTTTTAAAAATTGTTGACACTTTAATAAGTATTTATCCAAAATATTTAACCAGTTATCTGTTGTCTTTCTCTTGCCATTGGCAGCAGCAGCAGCTTATTTCGTGTGGTTATTGATGGCAGAAAATCTGTTTCCAGAAAGCCCTTATATGTGGTGTTCCTCAGGGCGGTGGGTGCAATGGGAAGACTTTTTCTGACTTCTTCCTTGTGCCCAACTGCCTGACGAGGCTTGCCATGAAAATGGCACATCCAGCAGTATTCTCCTTCCAAGGTACTTTGTGTCTAGGTCCTCTGCTTTGGCTGTTGCACTCCTTGGCTCCAAATTTCAGTCTCCCATGGGTTTCCCCTTGTCCTCAATGGGATGCATCAGTTAATTTAATATGTGATTTTGCTATTACACCTTCACATTTTACCAATCCCTCTGCCAACCCCTTCAGGACTCAGCTTTTTGTCTGCTAGGAGCAGAAGTTCCCCACGAATCCTCTCGTGTCTCCTCCATCCACAGCAAGAGGTCTTGAAGCAAGTTTTCAGTGGTTTCATTTGCAGTTTAACTTTGCAGTTTAGCCTGACGTTTTCAGGAGAGAAACTCTTCCTTTTCTGAAGCACAGATTTTCTGAGCTCTCACAGGTAGCTGTGAAACCTTTCTGTCCTTGCTTTTCCTCTGCAGGGGCTTCTGCTTCTTCTGCAGCACATGGGAAAGGCATTTCCCAAATCTCCCAGGTAAGCCAGCAGGCAAATTGTTGAGAGTCTGGAGTGCTGTGTGATGAGACCAAAAGCTCGTAGGATTTGTTGAAACTCATCCCTGTTTCTGGTCAAAGAACAGTGGTGTCGCACGTGGCAGCTGCAGCCCTGTTACCCACAGCCAGCAAAACCCAGCCACGACTGATTAATCAAAGCAAGCATCCTCATTCCTGTTAAGAGCAAGTTTCTCTTTGTGCCGCTCAGTTCTCTGAGGGGATGGGACCAGAGCTTCAGCCCTGTGTGGCAGCTCTTTGAAGCCTCCGTCCCACGCTGCCCTGAAACCTCTCAAGCACCCGAATTCACAACCTGGCTTGTTTGGGCTGGGCGTTTTGGCCGTTCATTTTGATGAATGTTCATGCGATCATTCAGGTAAATTTGTTTGCTGTTAATCTTGCTAAATTATCTGGGAGCATAATTGTACAGTTTGAATAGCTCAGGAAAAGGGACCTTTGCTTTTGACAAAGCTGAAAAAAACCCCCAGTCCCGAAATTCACGAGGAGTGCAGTAAGGATGTACGTATATCTTTCTTAGAGTGTTTAGCTACACTTTAACACTGTTCTCCCTCATGGACTTAACTGCTCTAATTTGTTTCTCTGTATCTGAGTTGAGGGATGTTCAGCCTGTGATTTCTGTGGCAGCTCTTCTCACTGTTGCAGGACATTTCTGGGATGACTCTGGTAGTTCTTGTGTTGCTTTGGACAGGCCTTTTCCAGTTTTTCACCTGTGGGTGCCACAGGAGTGAGTGGTTTTCCATCTGTTGTGGCTCTAAAAGACGCATAGGAAGGAGGTCAGGTGATCTGTGAGACACAATGGAGCGAACGGGCAGCTCTGGCAAGGGAACTCTGGAGCTTCTCTCCTCCTGAAAGAGACCTGAGCAGGAGCCTGCTTACCCTCAGCACTGCCTCCGGAGGTGTGCTGGTGGCTGCCCAGGCTCAGGGTTTGGAGGTCAGATGCAGCACGAGAAAATAAAGGGGAGCGGAAAGATAAAAGCCTCAAATGCAGATTAGGTTTGGTTCTGAAAGCATTTTTAATCCTAGCATCACTTAAGGAGCATGGCTTGCAAATGAGTCCTGACTTTAATTGGAAGGTCCTCCTAATGGTGTTATAGTAAAGCTATACAGTCAGAAATTACTTTAAACTCTTTTTTATTGACTGAAGTTCAGGTAATTTCAGGTATTACACCTGCCCCTAGGCCAATTCTTGTGGTTTTAGAACTATGTTCTCCTCCCTTTCCCAAGGCCTTTCTTTCCTTTGTTGTGGTGCGAGGTGCCCACGCAGACAGGGGAAGCGGAGCAGGCACGGGGAAAGCAGCGCCTCGCCGGCTGCCATCAGCCTGCAGAAACCAGTCCAGGCCAAACGCTGGCCCCTCTGAGCACCAGTAACACCAGGGGTTCTTTGCAACAAGAGCTTTACAAATATTCAGTCAGGAGACTTTCGTTTTTTCCTTCTCTGTGTTGGGGTTTGTTTTTTTTCCTCTGCTCCCCTGTAAATACAATGCAAGCAGTAGCATCCTGGTATTTTCCAGGAACTCGACAAACATTAAGCTATGATTTGGGCAGATCTGCCCAAATCTGCACGCCTCTGAGGCAAATGGGCAGGATCTGTAGGTTCGGCCTCTCAGGACAGAATTTCTGGCTTCTGTCACCGTGTGTCTCACAGCGGTGCCACGCACGTGAGCGACCTGTGTTTGCAGTTCCCTGCTGGTCCCTGTTTCTAGAACAGTGTTTCCTACTTCGGCATGAGGAGCTGTGGCATCAGAGGACAGGCTGTGCACAAGTTGCTTTTCGCCCCAGCAGCTCAGGTGCGATGAATCGTGGCTGTGAGGAAGAGCGAGGTCGGCTCTCCTGCCCGGATTTGTGGACGCTCCCCCTTGGCTTGCTTGGCTTGTGCTAGCTTCGAGCTAGATGCTGTGTTTAGTTTTCACACCTCCTGTGGTCCTCCTGCTTAAAATATGTAGAAAAGAGATCGAGTGGCCAGTGTGCAATGTGCAGATCTGTGGGTTTCGTATCATGAAACCCTCATGTAAGTTAGGTCCTGGGATGCAGCTTTGCTGTTTCTACACAAGTTCTTTATTTGGGCCGCTGATAGCTTTAATCTCTGGTGAACTTGCTGCTGTTTTATATCGAGTTGTTGGCTGCTGTGATCTTACCTGCTTTGCTAAAAGAATTAGTAAAACCAGTTCGGCACCAGGTCCTATGCCCTTTCAAAAGGGAGAACCGCATCCTATCTTTTCCTGTTGCACAGAACACAAATTGGTAACTAGGAAGCAGCAGTCAAGCGAAAGGAAGGTGGGAGAAAAGAGAAAATCTGGTTTCCAAATCTGTTTCTGTAGAGGAACTCGTTCCCGTTTCCAGCTCCAAGTGAACTTTTGTACGTGGGCTGTGAACCGATGAGAACAATGTTTTACACCGGAAACGCCGATCCGTCCTTAACCGGGCCCTGGCACAGGGCACCTCTGCAATATCTCCTTTAAATGGTGGCTAATGGTGACTGTATAACTAAATAGTCCTCGTTACTGCATCCTTTTTCACCCGTGGGATAGATTTGGCAGTCCATAAAAATGTCAGGGCATCCTCTATAAAGGTAAACACACCACATGTTCGCAGACTCGTTCCAGCTTTTTGATGCCTGAAATCCCCCTTGTGACAGGAATCTGTTTGTGCCAGCAACGTCCGTCTTGACTGCACTTCCTTAAAAATACTCTTTTAATGCCAGTCACAGTTCCTTGCAGCTGTGGGTCGGTGTGGGGAGACGAGGAAGCACGGGCCATGCCCCCAAGATCCATCAGGTACTTCAGCTGCAGTGCCAGGAGCTGGGTTCGAGCTGTTAGTGAACAGTCTGCAATGGTTTCCAGCAGAGCAAAAGCAAAGTCTCATTTCAGTGAAATGAAGTTTTCCTGAGCAAAAGACGCTTTTGTAGTTATTTTGAAGCTGCATCTTCCTTGGCGTGTAATTTTTCAGGGTGATTTCTAGCCCAGGGAACGCTTATTTCAGCGCAATGCTCGTGCCTGGGAGTCGGGTATCGGTGTGGCACAAGTGGTGTACCGGACCTGGTGCTCCCAAATTGTCATGGAGCCCTGGGTAATGCGGTTGGGTTTCTGGAGGCGGAATCTGGTGAATCCACAGATGTCTGTGCTGGCCGCTAGTAAGTGTTTTTGAGGAGATTTTGCAGATGAAGGATCGGAGAACTCGGAGCTGCTGAAGCTGGGAGGTGGTTGTGTAGGAAAATAGCACCATCTACTGCAAGTGCTTCATCTTGGCGTAGAGCTACAGGCTGGAATTTGGCTTTTAACCAAAACTATAGACTCCCTCTGTGTCCGCCCCGTGCTGTCCAGAATTTCTGGATGAACAAAAGCAGCTTCCTTGGTCTTCCAATACAATATGCCAGTTTAGAACAGGCGGGTTTTTTAAAGTGGCATTGGTAATGAAAATTAAGATCAAGACTTGTCCTTCAACATACGGCAGTGATTCAAATAGCAACTTCTTAAACAGGTGCCCGTGAGACACCGTGAATTCTATGCTCCTAAGACTGATCTACTCAGTGCTCTGCCAAATTAGATATTAACCTTATTACATCAGTGGTCACAAACCAAGCAGAGATCAGGTCCTCGTGTATGCCTGGTATCAAGGCCTGGTTTTGGCTTGAGGAATACAAAGGAGGATGGAATTCCAGGTAAATCTAGTTCCCTAGGCATCTGCAGTAATAGTGGTACCTGAGTTTTCAGTGCTTGCTAAGTTACCTATGTGCTCTGCTGTCAGATTAGGCTGAATTGTGTAAACAAAGATGATTCCTTAGATGATTTGGCCTTTCCACTGTTTTGACCCTTTTCCACTGAAGATGATGTGCAGGTTTTTTCCATAATTCCATGAAGCAGTGCATCTGCTGAGTTGGGGAGAAGGGTTCTCCCTTTCTTCCTGCTTTTTTAATGTACTGATTGGAATACTATGACACAAAAATGTTCAGAAGAGAAGGAAGCTGCTTGGATTGCTGTGGGAGGGATGGGGTAGCGCAGGGAGAGTCCAGGCTTTTGCCACACTTACCTGAGTGGCACTGGCCATTGGGATGCTACAGGCTGGAGGCACTGAATGTCAAACAGAACATGAATTGGTCAATGTCTGTGAAAGATGAGTACTGAAAATGGTCTTTTCACTTGCCTGGGCAAGGGACTTCCTACCTTGTGTGGAGGGTGGGAGTGGTGTGGCTGGTCATCCCTAGTCTGTGGCCATCTCTGTGCTTGTTATTGCTGGGACTGACCCTTTGGAGAGGCTTTTCACAAGCCCTGGTGTCCAAAAAGCATTTAATTCTGCATTTCCCTAATGTGTCAGGGTGTTTCCAGCCCTTTGGGCGGGGCTGCAGACCATACCTTAGCTACATTGTATTTGAGTTTTCCTTACCAGCCAGGTTTTACAGCTTAACATTCTGATCTGTGTTTCTCTTCCTCTGAAGGACGAACATAACTGCAGCCCACAGGGAATTTAAAAATAAAAAAATCACACCTTCCTCTTGAGCCTTGCTGTTGCACCTTGTGGGGGTTAGAGTGTTCCACCCATGAGCCCTCAAATCTGGTTTTTGGATTGGCTTTGTTTGGGCTACCAGGGTTGCTCTAGTACTGTCTGCCTGCCTTCAGCTGTATTAGTAAATACCTTCTATCTCTGGCCTGAAAATTGATGAAGTGTCCAAGATGGAATGACTAAATGTACCCAGTGTAACTGACTGCTCTAGCGGGAAATTTGGGCATGAGTAGTATCTGATTTAGCCAAAAGGCTGTCAGAGCAGCCTTGTGTCCCCTCTGGATGACATTTTTAGATGCCCATATTCTTACGTGATTACTTGTTTTTCCAGGGAGCCCCGAGGGCCAGGAGATGTACATTTTTAACCTGACATCACTCACGGAGTCTGAAAACGTCCTGTCAGCTTCGGTGTACTATTATGTTGGTGATCTGCTGCACGTGAAGTGGAACTGTTCCCAGCCCAGCGGCTGTTCTCATCACCGGCATGGGACACCTGAAATTCAGATACGTCTTTCGGTTTGGACCTTCCCTTCAGCTGGGAACCCGACTCGCAGCCTGGGACATTTCCTCATAAATGTCTCCTCTGCCTACCAGGATGTCCTTTCCTGGCAGTGGAAGGATATCACTCGGCTCCTGCACGAAGCAAAGCAAAACAACGAGCTGCTGATCAGTGTTAAAATGGATCTGCCCGGCCACCATCCCTGGGAAAGAGCGTCTTCCTCCTACGAGCCCTACATCCTGATTTACGCCAACGATTCCGCTATCTCGGAGCCAGAGAGCGTCGTCTCCACCTTGCGAGGACACCGCCATCCTCTGGCCAGGGTCCTTCCCAAGGCAGAGGGCCCCAGGAGGAGCAGCAGCAACAGGCAGCGGAGGAAACGCTCCGCAGGCGCCCTGTTGCCGCTGCAGAACAACGAGCTGCCGGGAGCCAGGTACCAGTACGGCGAGGAGCGCAGCTGGGAGGGCACCAAGCCCTACAAGGCCTTCCAGCCGCAGCTGGCAGACAGGGCCAGGAGTAAGAAGAAGCAGAGGAAGAGTCACGTGCAGAAGAGCCAGACTCTGCAGTTTGATGAGCAGACGCTGAAGAAGGCGCGGAGGAAGCAGTGGAACGAGCCGAGGAGCTGCGCCCGGCGCTACCTCAAGGTGGATTTTGCAGACATCGGCTGGAGCGAGTGGATTATTTCCCCTAAGTCCTTTGACGCCTATTACTGCTCAGGAGAATGCCAATTCCCAATTCCAAAGGTATGAATGATGCTTTTTCACTGTCTGTTACCATAAACTGGGCATTTTGTTTCCCGTAAAAAGGCAGGCAGCGATGCAAGCCAGATCTGGAAAACTGTCTGGTAGGCAGCACTTGTGCCCAAAAGGAGCCCAGGGCCCCACCACAGGCAGTGGCAAGGCTGCCCCAAGGGCAGGGAGCTCCAGCTCCGGGCACTGCCAGGCGTGGTTGGGGTGCCACAGAGTCGAGTGAATCACTTCTGCTTCACTGGACCGAGGGAATCCAAAGCCAATGGATCCAGGCTCACTCACTTTCAAAATATCCTGTGGTTTGTATGAGCTGGTTGCATGTGGGTGGCAGGGGAGGCTGATGTGCTCCTAGCCCTGTGACCTAGATAGATGAACTCTGCTCCAAATGTCCAGTGCCATTCTTAGCAACATTCTTAGTGGGCCCTGGAGGCTGCCTAAACCTGGGAGTAGGACACGGGATTTGAGGCTGGCCTAAAACGAGGGGTATACACAAGTAACAGCTGCAGGAAACATCAGTCAAGGCAGGGCTCTTGGACTCACTGCAGCGTTTCATTCCAGAGTCTGTGGTCCTGCCACAGTGAAGCCAGAGCAGTTGGTTCCAAAATACATGTGGCGTTTCAGTGGCTTAAGGAGCCAAGGGAGTCTCCCTTGGAAAGCGATGGGGGGAAGAAGTGCACCAAAGGGGATGGCACACGGACAAAGCAAGCTGCAAAAGGTGGGGTCCTTTCCTTGGAGAAGCCTTGCCTAGCTCCAGCTGCAGGGGCAGGATTCAGAGCTGAGCACCACAGGATCTGCCGCTCCTGAGACGGTGTTTGCAGGAGGATACCCTGACCTCGGGCAGTAACAGACTGTGCCTGTGGGTACTGCATTTCCCTTGCTGAGCGTGAGCCTAGGGTTAACAGCCTGGTGGGTAATGGAGAACAGATGTGCTCCCCACACCTCCAGATGTGCAGTTTTTTAGCCATGCCTGGTTCTAGCCAGCTGGTTTGACTGCTGCCAAACCCACCTGTGCTGGGAGCGTGACCTGGCGTGGAGCTTGTGGGCTCTGGAGACGCTCTCCTGTCAGGAGTGGGAGCTGGTAGCTGCCTTTGTGTGCCCTGCGTGTAACCCAGCTGCAATGACACTCGGCAGGCAGTGGTGTTCTGCCTTTTGGCTTGTGATCAGCAGGCTCCCAGCTCTTGGCTCCCAGTTATTCTGGGGAGAATGCTGCCCAGCAGCTGAGGAAGGGAACATGACTGGGCACTACCAGACCTTTCACTTCCCTTTGAAGACAGAAATTACGTGGAAATCTGAGTTGTATGATAATCCAAAACTTCTTTTTAAATCCCTGGCTGCTACTGCTGAGGAGTGTAGGTACTCTTGAATTCCAAACAAACCAACAGAAATGTCTTTGATCAGCTTAGATGGGGACTTACAACTTCATGTACTAGTGTGCTGAGCAAACGAGATGATGAGCTGGAATTCACAGTTGTTCCTGCTCTGTTTGTAGGTCCATATCTAACCCTTAAGACTGACTTTTTTTCCCAAAACCAAATCATCTTTCATTGCAGCAACACTGCAAATTGAACATTTGGCCAAAATGACCTGGTTCTGTGTATTTCCCAGGGACATATGATGGGATACACACTGAACTGTTTTGATTCCCAGATTGTGTGTGTAAGAACAACTCTAAAAACCAAGGAAGAAGTCCCTGGCTAAAAGCTGTATCTTGTGCATTTTTCATACCCAGCTATCTCTTGTGCAGGTATTTGGATCAGGAAGCATTTCAGGGTGCAGTTACCTTACCAGGCAGATTTGCTTTCTGTTCAGAGCAAACCTGAGTGTGTCCCTTCTTATAAATTTAGGAAGCTTTGTCCTTTGAAGTTTCTTCCCTGAGGAAAATGTCACTTTAGTATGAGGCAGAGCTGTCTTGGAGGCTCCTTCCTCAGCAGTGCCACTGGCTGCAGATGTTCCAGCTGAGGGCTCTCCACAGGGCCCTTGAACAAAGCAATTTGATTATAATCCATGGCAGTGTGGGTCAGTAACACGTTCTGCCGTGTCTGTCTCTTGCAGGCCATGAAGCCATCCAACCACGCCACCATCCAGAGCATTGTGAGAGCCGTCGGAGTCGTCCCCGGCATTCCCGAGCCTTGCTGCGTCCCTGACAAAATGTCTTCCCTCAGTATCCTGTTCTTCGATGAGAACAAGAACGTGGTTCTGAAGGTGTACCCCAACATGACAGTGGAGTCCTGTGCGTGCAGATAGCGCCTCGGAGGCCTTTGGGCACCGCCGGCGTGGTGGCTGCCTGCTGGGGAAGGGGGTGGCCAGGCGTCTCGTCACACCTGCTTCGTGTTTGCACTGCCAATGCGTTTCCTTTGGACAGGAAAGGGAACATGTAAAGGTTTCCAGTCAGTCAGAATGGGAGCGGGATGGATTCCAAACAGCCATTCCAAGGAAAGTGAACACAAACTTCTCATCCGAGGTTCTGGCCGAGACACAGGGCTTGGCAACGGGAGCTGACTGTACCTGTTGGAAGCGAGAGCTGGAAGAGGAACCTGCAGATTGTTGAGACTGCCCAAAGGACTTAGTGATCTATTTTTGTACAAGAGTTTGGAAGCAGCACAGGCTGGTCCTTCTTATCTCTGTTCTGACGGTGGGGAGAGGTTAGAAATGTCGTAGTCTTCATTTTAAAGCTCAGTTTCTTGCCTTAGGTTTTAGAGTAGTACAGCAAGGCGGCAAAACCAATCTGACATCCCGAAAGCTGTAGGTAAGCCCACGTGTCCGTGCACCTCCTTGGGAGGAGGTTACCCACCTTGCACTGACACGTGCTCCGTGCTTCAGCTCTTGGGAGCTCCAGGCAGCACGGCTGAGGGCATCGCTGGCTGCTGCCACGCATCCCGCGCTCGGTGAAGTGTCCTGGTTCCTGGAACGCTCTCCCAGGTCACCTGTGGGCTGTCTGCCTGCAAGGGCGCTGTGGCCAGCTGTGCCCTGGCCTCTTCTCCCAAGACGACGGGAGCAGAGGTCACAGCCTCGCGCTGCACCAGGGGACGGTCAGGCTGGACTTGAGGAAGAATTCCTGCATGGAGAGGATGGTCAGGCAGTGGAAGGGGCTGCCCGGGGAGGTGCTGGAGTCACCCAAAACAAGGAGCTGTTCAGGGAAGGACTGGGTGGGGCACTCGGTGCTCTGATTTAGCTGGCAAGGTGGTGATTCCCTTCTTCCATGCTCTGGGGGCTCTGAGCTCAGCAGCAGCAGGGTGTCACTCCTGGGGCAGGGCTGGCCCAAAGATTGGCGCCCTCAGCAGAGAGGAGGCTTGTGAGTTTGCAGGATGGGTTGTTCAGTGGCTCCTTTTTCCTTGTAAAAACAGCATTTTCAAGTGATTTCTGGGGAAAGGTTTATCTGTGTACAGACTGTCAATTTTAAAACGTGAAAATCACCCCCGAAAAAATAAAAGTTATTTTGTATATGGAAAGAAACTTTTACAGATGCTTCTAATTTATTTTATATCCACGGCCCTCCTAATGTATCCTCCTTTATCTCAGCACTCTTCAAGCCACGCAGTTTTCTCTTGTCAGTGCAAGGACTTTGGAGCTGCCAGGACTGCAGGGGAGCTCCAAAGGACAAGTGCACCCACTGCTGATGGATAAGCTGGTCTGGTCTCTATTGTTTTCCTTCAGGAATGCGGACGTTGTGCTCGGAATTCCGGAGAAGCGGAAAATAAAATGACTTTAAAATGGAATCTGTCTTTTCCTGTGTGGCACTGGGACGTTTCCAAGAGCACTCAAGCCTTTCCTGAGCCTCTTCAGGCTGCTGGTGCTCGGGGCTGTGGCGTTTGTGTGCAGAAAACATTCCAGGCTGCCCGCCCCGGGTCTCCTGTGCATTTCCACAGTTCCTCAGAGGGGGAAAATGCCAAGAGGCTGGTGGGAAGGGCTTTCTCCCAGGCTGGGCATCCTCAAGACACCTGAAGTTTGCTTTTTAAATGTTTGTTGTCTTTTGTTTCCCAGCCCAGGGCTAAGCTGGAGAAAAGGGGGACAGAGTAGCAAGTGGAACTCCCATGTTCAGATCCATCCTTGGATTCCAGGTTCTCCTGCTGGGTCTGTGCTGCCTAGAGGAAGGAGATGTTGGGGGTTTGTTCACCTTTTGAGCTTGGAAGAGACGCTGAGCAGGAAACTGCAGGGCAGCTGCGCTTGTGCAGTGACTGGAGGGGAAACATCTGCCCCACGAGCCGTGGTCGTTTCCCCTCCGGGTCCTTGTTTCCCTCTGTGTCCCTGTATCCCTCTGGCCCTGCCGTGTGTTTGGCACTCTGTCTTTCTCTGTCCTTCTCCACGCCTCTCTCGTGTTCCCTTTTATTCTCTGTGGTGCTCCCTGTGCCATTGCTCCTCGTGGGATCCTTGTGTCCCATTCCCTCTTCCTGTTCTTTTTTAATCCCTCCCTGTCATGCTGCCCATCCCCTTTTTTTTAAATTTGTTTTTTGAGGTTTACAGTGGTTTTTATGGGCCGTAGCATGAAGCAGAGGTTAGGTTTCTAGTGATGTTGTGGTGGCTTTCACTAGCGTGGCTATGTGCGTTTGTCTTGGTGAGCCTGCGTTGCTGTCACCTACTTACTTGGTGAGGTTTTCTTAGTGTTTATAATCTCATTATTTTTTACTGTATTACCAGGATTGATTTATTTGGATTGTTTAATTGTAGCGTGTGTCTGATTGTTACGGATAATTCGGGATATGTTGTCTATGGTTACTTTTATCTTTAGGCTTTGTGCTTTTTTCTAGGCGGCGTTTTTGTTCTGATGGTTTGAGGCATGATGGGTTTATTGGGTTAGGAATAACTTTTTTGTTGTAATTAATTTATTTGTGATACTTTTATAGCTTGATTTATTTGGTGGTTGTTTTTTATTAGTTTTATTTTTGGGAACAGGGGTATTTATATGGTTGATTTTTTTAGGAAGATTTTTTTGGGTCGTGATTTTTTTGCTTTGTAGTATTTTAGGATTTTTAAATCGTTAATTAGTCCGGTGGTTATTTTTGGTTATTTTATAGAGTGTTGGTTACTCTTGGTGAATTAGTGTGAGGTAGAATTTTGGTTATTTTTTTCAGTAACGTTTAGGGTCAGTTGTATGGTTTTGAGTTCAGTAAGTTGGTTTGATTTATTTTTATTTACGAGATTTTCTGGGTTTGCTGTGTGGGTTTCTTTAGGGTTGTTTTTTATTTTTGTTTCATTTTTGTGTGATGTGAAAATAAGAGTTATTGAAAAGAGCATAGTGAGCAGGTTTTTTGCCGGTAGTTGTTTGGCTGGTGGAGCTGTTATTTTTTTGGACAATATTGGTGGGAATTCGGCATTGTTTGTTTTGTCATTTTATTTTTAGGAATTAGATTTTAAATGCAAAATTGTAACTAATATTAAAAAACCCAAATATATAAATATAGAAATGGGAATATGAAACTTCAATTCTAAATATAAACAGAATGCATATAAACATCAATAATATAATATTTAATACAGAGTATTTAATATTTGTATATAAATACATCTACATATAGATTGTAAATATAAACAAAATTGGATATAAAATATAATATAGAAATTTATAGTAAATATATGCATATATATATAAATACAAAATAATAGAAACCTATACAATGCGTAATACAAATTATACTGTATATATCTTATTATAACATAGTATATTCCTATATATTGTATAAATATAGTCAATATATAGTAATATATAACTACTTGTAAATGTGAATGTGAATATCAAAAATATAAATGAAAAAATATTTAAATTTAGTTTAAAAAGGGGGGGTTTCTTTTTATTTGGTACGAGGCAGGGGTTTTATTATAAAAATTATAAATAAAATAAAGGTAAAAATCTAAGTATAGAAATATATAATAAATACATAAGGATATGTATAAAAATTAAATACATACAAATATTAGCAGTACATATATAAATAAAAAATTTTATTGTCATGGTGTATATTATATGTATTGATAAATATAACACATCAATATAAATTATAGATGCAAATGTAAATATAATTATGAAAAACATAAATATAAAAATATTTAAATATAGTTTAAAATGAAAGGCTTTTTTGGTTTTTATTTGGTTAGAGGAAGGGGTTTTATTTTTAATAATATGAATATGCATATTATTTTGATATAGTTCAAAATACAGATATATACAATCAATTTATAAAGATATATATAAATACAAAATATGAATAAATATAAGTAATAGGAAGAGATGTAATACAGACTATAAATAACACTATACAACAATATACATTTTAAATATAAATGTGAATATAAACATGAAAAATATAACTTAAAAAATGTTAAACTTTTATGAATAAATACGGTTTCAAAGAAAGGGGATTTTTTTTTTTTTTATTCGGGTAGAGGCAGGGGTTTTATTTTAAATAATATAAGCATTATATAAATACATAGAAATTTATAATCAATATATAACGGTATGTGTAAAAATAGAAATATAAACCAAGTCTTAGGAACAGATGTAATGTAGAATATAAATTACATTACACATCAATATACATTATAAATAAAAATGTGAATATAAATACGAAAAATACAAGGATAAAATATATTTCAATATTGTTTAAAAGAAAGGGGTCTTTATTTTCATTCTTATTGGGTCAGAGGCAGGGGTTTATTTTTTCTTCTGGGTGGTTTTTTGGCATTTATTTTGGAGGACTTTTGGAGGGGATCGCGCCTGTTCGCTTTTGCCGCGTCCCTGCCCGCAGCCCCGGCTGGGGCGGGCGGCAGCGCTGCCGCCTTGTGGACAGAGCGCGGTACTGCAGCCCCCGGGCCCCAAGCAGCCGAGAGGCGGCGGCGGCGAAAACGCCGCTCTCTGCCGAAGTGCTGCAGCGGGCGACAGCGGAGGAGAGGGTGGCCCGGGACGCGCTTGACCTTCTCAAGATGGCGGAAAGCCAGCGCGGGCAAATCGAAGACCTCGGTCCGTCTACTGGACTGCCTGCGCGGCACCCCGACGCCGGCGCGGCCTCGGTGGGATTTTCCGTAGCATTTCCAGTGCCGTGGACACGGGCTGTGCGCTCAGCGGCGCCGCGGCCGGGCGTGTTTTTGACGAGCGGCGACAGGCTTTATTATAGACAGTTCTCTAAGCCGGGGGCCTCTCGGGGCCGCCATCTTGAGAGTACCGTGTCGCGGACCCGCTTGACCTTCTCAAGCTGGAGGCAAAAGGGCGGGAAAAATGAGGACCTTGGTAAGTCTATAGAGCTGCCTGCACGGCACACCGATGCCAGCGCGGCCGCGGCGGGATTTTTTGTGACGATTCAAGTGCCCTGAACACGAGCTGTGGGCTCAACAACGCCGCGGGCGGGCATGTTTTTGACGGGCAGCGACAGGCTTTAGTAAAGACGCCTCTCTCTGCCGAGGGCCTCTCGCGGTCGCCATTTTGAGAGTGTCGTGGAGTGTCGCGGACTCGCTTGACCTTCTCAAGAGGGCGGCAGAAAGGGCGGGAAAATTCAGGTTCGCCGATAATAGACGAGTTTAGCCGAAGAGCCGATGATAGCCGAAAATAGTCGAGCTTAGACGAACAGTCCTCAAGACTCTGTGGCTCATCGTTCTGTAGGAGGTAAGAGCACATAATATCGTGGGACAGGGAAATCCCTTCTGCCTTGCAAGCAGCCTTAAGCCATGGAGGCTGCAGTTTGCCACAGGCATTCTTAGCTCCGTGTCATCAGGTCCTGGCAGTCTGGTCTGCCGGGTGTAATTGCCGTGGCATTAAATCCTTTGCTGGTGGCTGATCACCCCCAGCCGGCTGGATTCCACGGCCAGGAGCTGGTGCTCACAAAGGCAGGAAGGGTTTAGGAATGG